>NW_027476732.1:0-148782 GCF_051020955.1 Megalopta genalis
AAGCTAACTCGTTATTTTCGCATGCAGTAGAAGGTAAATCATGTATATCACAAGTATTTGAAGCTAAACCACTTGTTTCACATGGATTCGAAGATAACCCTTCTACTTCGCATTGATTTGAAGCTAAATAATGTGTTTCGCATGGATTTGAAGCTGATTCGTTTGTTTCGCATGCAATTGAAACTGAATCATGTATATCACAAGTATTTGAAGCTAAACCACTTGTTTCGCATGGAATCAAAGATCAGTCTTCTACTTCGCATTGATTGGAAGCTAAAACACGTGTTTCGCTTGGATTTGAAGCTAACTCGTTTTTTTCGCATGCAGCAGAAGCTAAATCATGTATATCACAGGTATTTGAAGCTAAACCATTTGTTTCGCATTGATTCGTAGATAACCCTTCTACTTCGCTTTGATTTGAAGCTAAATCATTAGTTTCTCATTAATTTGAAGTTAAGCATTCTACTTCGCATTGATTTGTGGCTAAATCATGTGTTTCGCATGTATTTAAAGCTAACTTGTTCGTTTCGCCTGCATTTGAAGCTATATCACTTCTATCGCAAGTATCTGAAGCTAAATCATTCGTTTCTCGTGGATTTGAAGCTAAACCATCTACATCGCATTTATATGAAGATAAATCATGTGTTACGCATCGATTTGAAGCTAACTCGTTTGATTCGCCTGCATTTGAAGCAAAATCACGTATATCACAAGTATTTAAAGCTAAACCACTTGTTTCGCATGGATTCGAAGATAACCCTTCTACTTCGCATTGATTTGAAGCTAAATAATGTGTTTCGCATGGATTTGATGCTAACTCGTTTGTTTCGCATGCAATTGAAACTGAATCATGTATATCACAAGTATTTGAAGCTAAACCATTTGATTCCCATGGATTTGAAGCTAAGCCTTCTACTTCGCATTGATTTGAAGCTAAATCATGTGTTTCGCATGGATTTGAAGCTGACTCGTTTGTTTCGCATGCAATTGAAACTGAATCATGTATATCACAAGTATTTGAAGCTAAATCATTAGTTTCTCATTAATTTGAAGTTAAGCCTTCTACTTCGCATTGATTTGTGGCTAAATCATGTGTTTCGCATGTATTTAAAGCTAACTTGTTCGTTTCGCCTACATTTGAAGCTATATCACTTCTATCGCAAGTATCTGAAGCTAAATCATTCGTTTCTCGTGGATTTGAAACTAAACCATCTACATCGCATTTATTTGAAGATAAATCATGTGTTACGCATCGATTTGAAGCAAACTCGTTTGATTCGCCTGCATTTGAAGCAAAATCACGTATATCACAAGTATTTGAAGCTAAACCACTTGTTTCGCATGGATTCGAAGATAACCCTTCTACTTCGCATTGATTTGAAGCTAAATAATGTGTTTCGCATGGATTTGAAGCTAACTCGTTCGTTTCGCATGCAATTGAAACTGAATCATGTATATCACAAGTATTTGAAGCTAAACCATTAGTTTCGCATGGATTTGAAGCTAAATCATGTGTTTCGCATGGATTTGCAGCTAACTCGTCGATTTCCCCTGTATTAGAAGCGATATCACATATATTCGCAAGTATTTGATGCTCAATCATTCGTTTCGCAAGGATTTGAAGCTAAGCCTTCTACTTCGCATTGATTTGAAGTTAAATCATGTGTTTCGCTTGGATTTGAAGCTAACTCGTGTGCTTCGCATGCAGTTGAAGCTAAATTGTGTATATCACAAGTATTTGAAGCTAATCCATTGTTTCGCATGGATTCGAAGATCAGACTTCTGCTTCGCACTGATTTGAAGCGGAATAGTGTGTTTCGCTTGGATTTGTAGCTTACTCGTTGGTTTCGCATGCAGTGGAAGCTAAATCATGTATATCACAAGTATTAGAAGCTAAACCATTAGTTTCGCATGGATTTGAAGCTAAGTTTTTTACTTCGCATTGATTTGAAGCTAAATCATGTGTTTCGCATGGATTTGCAGCTAACTCGTCGTTTTCTCCTGTATTAGAAGCGATATCACATATATTCGCAAGTATTTGATATTCAATCATTCGTTTCGCAAGGATTTGAAGCTAAGCTTTCTACTTCGCATTGATTTGAAGCTAAATCATGTGTTTCGCTTGGATTTAAAGCTAACTCGTTTATTTCGCATGCAGTTGAAGCTAAATTGTGTATATCACAAGTATTTGTAGCTAAACAATTTGTTTCGCATGGATTCGAAGATAAGCCTTCTACTTCGCATTGGTTTAAACCTAAATCATGTGCTTCGCTTGGATTTGATGCTAACTCGTTGGTTTCGCATGCTGTTGAAGCTAAATCATGTATATCACTAGTATTTGAAGCTAAACCATTTGTTTCGCATGGATTCGAAGCTATGACTCTACTTCGCATTGATTCGAATTTCAATCATGTGCTTCCCCTGGATTTGAAGCTATCTCGTTTGTCTCTCATGCAGTTGAAGCTAAATCATGTATATCACAAGTATTTGAAGCGAATCCATTTGTTTCGCTTGGATGTGAATCGACGCCATCTACTTCGCATTGATTTGGAGCTAAATCATGTGTTTCGCATGGATGAAAAGATAACTCGTTTGTTTCGCATGCAGTAGAAGCTAAATCATGTATATCACAGGTAATTGAAGCTAATCCATTTGTTTCGCCTGGATTCGTAGGTAACCCTCCTACTTCGCATTGATTTGCAGCTAAATCATGTGTTTCGCATGGATTTGAAGCTAAGTCGTTTGTTTCGCATGCAGTTGAAACTGAATTATGTATATCACAAGAATTTGAAGCTAAACCATTTGTTTCGCATGAATATTAAGCCAAACCATGTGTTTCGCATGGATTTGAAACTAACTCGTTTGTTTCGCCAGCATTTGAAGCTAAATCATGTATATCACAAGTATTGGAAGCTAATCCATTTGTTTCGCATGGATTCGAAGATAAGCTTTCTACTTCGCATTGATTTAAAGCTAAATCATGTGTTTCGCAAGGATTTGAAGATAACTCGTTCGTTTCTCATGCAGTTGAAGAGAAATCATATATATCACAAGTATTTGAAGTTAAACCATTTGTTTCGCATGGATTTGAATCTAAGCCTTCTACTTCGCACTGATTTGAAGCTAAATCATGTGTTTCGCATGGATTTGAGGATAACTCGTTTGTTTCGCATGCAATTGAAACTGAATCATGTATATCACATGTATTTGAAGCTAAACCATTTGATTCCCATGGATTTGAAGCTAAGCCTTCTACTTCGCATTGATTTGAAGCTAAATCATGTGTTTCGCATGGATTTGAAGCTGATTCGTTTGTTTCGCAGGCTGGTGAAGCTAAATCAAGTATATTACAAGTATTTGAAGCTAAACCATATGTTTCGAACGGATACGAAGATAAGCCTTCTACTTCGCATTGAATTGAAGCTAAATCATGTGTTTCGCATGGATTTGAAGCTAACTCATCGTTTTCTCCTGTATTAGAAGCGATATCACATATATTCGCAAGCATTTGATGCTCAATCATTCGTTTCGCAAGGATTTGAAGCTAAGCCTTCTACTTCGCATAGATTTGAAGCTAAATCATGTGTTTCGCTCGGATTTGAAGCTAAGCCTTTAACTTCGCATGATTTGAAGCTAAATCATATGTTCCGCATGGATTTGAAGCTAACTCGTTTGTTTCGCCTGCATTTGAAGCTATTTCATTTAAACCGCAAGTATTTGAAGGTAACTCATTTATTTCCCATGGACTTAAGGCTATCTCGTTTGTTTCGCCTGCATTTAAAGCTATATCACTTATATTCGCATTTATTTGAAGATAAATCATTGGTCTCGCATGGATTTGAAGCTAAGCCTTATACTTCGCCTTCATTTGAACCTAAATCATGTGTTTCGCATGAATTTGAATCTAACTGTTTGCTTCGCCTGCATTTGAAGCAGTATCACTTATATCGCAAGTATTTGAAGCTAAATCATTTGTTTCGCATGGATTTGAAGCTAAGCCTTTAGCTTCGCATTGATTTGAAGCTAAATCATGTTTATCACAATTATCTGAATCTATACCATGTGTTACGCATGAATTTGAAGCTAACTGTTTGTTCCGCTGCATTTGAAGCTATATCACTTATATCGCAAGTATTTGAAGCTAAATCATTTGTTTCGCATGGATTTGAAGCTAAGCCTTTAACTTCGCATTGATTTGAAGCTGAATCATGTGTTTCGCTTGGATTTTAATCTAACTCGTTTGTTTCGCATGCAGTTGAAGCTAAATCATGTATATCACAATGTAGAGTTCAAGTCTCACTTTGTGCCGGTCAGAAAGATGCCGAGGACTCCACCACCCACCGAACGGCGACGTTCGTTGTCACTGACGGACATGGCGTCCCAGACGCAGGTGCAGGAAGACTTTGAGGTTGCTTTTCACTCGGAAAGTGAGATGCGACCGACTTCTGAAGCGGCACATACGCAGAAAAGAAAGAGGCTGGACAGCATGTCTGATCTCAGCGAGGACGACACAGCTGTAGTTGAAACTAATCTGTTGGCTGACGTCACTATCGAATTAAGGAAACTTATAGCCTGCACCAAGGCGGTACAGGCGTTTTGTAGGTCACAGGACAGCGTAAACCCCAACTTATCACTACTGGTGAGCTCGTTGGCCAAGGAAACGAACTCTTTAAAAGGATCACGAAGGAGGTCCTTACCAAAGGAAGACTCGAGACACGCGAGGAGGTCGGTAATGCGACCCGCGCCTCTTTAATCGACGATGGCTCCACTCGTCCTCCTCTCCCCAAAGCATATAGGACTATGGGTACGCAAACCGCAGACCCGGAAGCGGTGGATCGTGTGGAGGTCGCATGATGGGCGCGAAAGGAACTCAACTTTGATGAGCTCCACGAGCTCATTCGATTCCTTTGCTCACTCAAAAGTTGATGATAACGCAAGACCGATGAAAGACACGATTGAAATCGCCTGCTTCACACCGGCGGATCTACGTACCACAGATGGAACTACGCGCAGAATCCTTCAGAAGATGGCATGTCTCGACGATATCCTTGTCCAGGAGGCCCGCAAGGGAGAAGTCGCCCACCTCCAGACCACTACCTCTATTCCAAGCAAAAGCGGCGGTATGAAAAGGAAATCCAGGACCCACTTCTTTCTTATCCATAAGGATAATGAGAAGGACACTATCGACTTACACGTGGTATACGAGTGCCTCAGGAAAATGGCGCACCTAAGTACGGATACTTCGGCTGGAAAAGTAATCACGTTGATTTGCCCCGACGAAGTAAGTATAAATATTAGCAGGAAACTTGTTGAATTGATCTTCTCACAGAGCAACTTGATGATCCACCTCCGCTCAAGTAAGGGAGGGGGACCAGACATAAAAATGATCAAAAGCTCTGACGGCTCTGGTAAGCCCGCGACGGAAACCATTACCATATCCAGTAACGGACAAACATACGCTGACATGCTGCGTTCTGTTAAAAAGAACGTCGACGTTAACCGAGAGGGGATTGACATCGCTTACGTCAAAGCGAACCTGAAAGGAGACCTAGTTATCTCTGTCAAGGGTGACCGAGGGAAGGTAACAGGACTCTCCTCACTAATTAATAAAAAGATTGCCGGAGTTAAAGCGAAAATATCAACCCGCAATACAAAAACTCTCCACCTTAAGGGTTTAGACGGGGATGTTACGACCGAGGACATATCGAGTACACTATACAAGATGCTGGGCTCGACCTTGGATCCTCAGGAAGTTCAGGTGAAAGCCCTTTGTCCTGGGTACGCGGGTAGCCAAAATGCTACCGTCATCACTTCCACTGAAAACGCGGAAAGGCTCCTAAAGGTGAAACGCTTCAGGGTTGGATGGGGCCTCTGTCGTGCGGTTGAACGGATAGAGGTCACCCAATGTTACAGGTGCCGCGAATACGGTCAACGCAGCTCAACATGTAAAAATGCGGACAGGTCTAAGAGCTGCCGCAGGTGCGGTGACCTTGGACATATGGAGAAATCCTGCACTAATGCGGAAAAATGCCTTAATTGCAGTATGCAGGGCCACAGGGACGGGAGTCTCAAGTGCCCTGCATACTGCAAGGCACTCAACGAAGCCCGCGAGAAACGCAACAATGACAAAGGGGTTAAAGCCAAACCACCAACTGACGGCTCCATGAACGACGCAAAAAAATCGAAGACGAATAAATTGACGAACTCGGGCAGGACACCGAAACAACCTAAGGGAGGTAAATTTAGTACCGACTCAAGCTCACCTATAGTGAGCCTTGATTGTAAAGACGCATCGACAGCCCTGAGAGAGGCCGATGCTGATAAACAGACGACTAACCCCACTCCAAGAGCAAACAAGGATAAGGATGCAAGGGTGACGCTGGTCCCCAGAAGTGCCTCCGATATATTTAGCGAGGATTCCTCCAGGGTACTCTTACCCTCCGGAGGCGAGACGCTAATACAAGCACCCGAAAAGGGCTACGACGATAAGGGCTAACTCCTTTGTCCATTACTCTTGGACCCTTCATTATTGTTAACAAGTTCACTGTTCACATGCAAGGGAAACATAATAAGAAGGCGTCTAAGAACACTCGCCTAAACTTATTACAAATCAAACTGCACAATTGTAGATTAGCGCACGACCTGCTCCAACAAAATGCAATCGACCTTGACATTGACGTGGTTTTGATTTCTGAACCATGGAGGATACTAGACCATTGGTTCGGGACCAGGGATGGCAGAGCGGCCATATGGGTCACTGCTAGGGCGACTGAGTGGTTTTCGTCTATCCAGCGTCTGGTCAGCATAGACGGATGCGTGGTAATACAGCTCAACGATATAACAGTTGTTAGCTGCTACTACACGCCGAACATGCGATTGGGCAATTTTATGACGCACTTGCATCACCTTGAACATCTGATAGGCACCCTGGATCGCGAACACCTGATCGTGGCAGGTGACTTCAATTCAAAATCACCAGCTTGGGGGTCGGCCAAGTCGGATGCACGGGGCACTGCCACCCTCGAAATGGCAAACCGTGTCCGGATTTGCCCGGTGGTCAGTGAAGGAAAGTTAACGTTTGAGAGGAATGGTCACCACTCTCTGATCGACATCATGTTCTGCGGTTACACCATGCTTCGGAAGCTGGTGTGATTTGAAGCTAACTCGTTTGTTTCGCATGCAGTTGGAGCTAAATCATGTATTTCACAAATATTTGAAGCTAACCTTTTTGTTACTCATGTATTTGAAGCTAAGCCTTCCACCTCGCATTGATTTGAAGCTAAATCATGTGTTACGCATGGATTTGAAGCTAACTCGTTTGTTTCGCATGCAGTTGAAGCTAAATCATGTATATCACAATTATTTGAAGCTGGACCACTTGTTTCGCATGGATTTGAAGCTAAATCAATTATATCGCAAGTATTTGAAGATAAATAATTCTTTTCGCATGCATTTGAAGCTAAGCCTTCTACTTCGGATGGATTTGAAGCTAATTCATGCGTAACGCTTAGATTTAAAGCTAACTCGTTTGTTTGGCATGCAGTTGAAGCTAAATCATGTATATCACAAGTATTTGAAACTAAACCACTTGTTTCGCATGGATTCGAAGATAAGCCTTCTACTTCGCATAGATTTGATGCTAAATCATGTGTTTCGCATGGATTTGAAGCTAACTCGTTTGTTTCGCTTGCTGTTGAAGCTAAATCATGTATATCACAAATATTTGAAGCAAAACCATTTGATTCGCACGGATTTGATGATAACCCTTCTAGTTCGCATTGATTTGAATTTAAATCATGTGTTTCGCATGGATTTGAAGCTAACTCGTTTGTTTCGCATGCAGTTGAAGATAAGTCATGCATATCACAAGTATTTGAAGATAAACCATTTGATTCCCATGGATTTGAAGCTACGCCTTCTACTTCGCATTTATTTGGAGCTAAATCATGTGTTTCGCATGGATTTGAAGCTAACACGTTTGTTTCGCATGCTGTTGAAGCTAAATCATGTATATCACAAGTATTTGAATCTAAACAATCTGTTTCGTGTGGATTCGGAGATCAGCCTTCTACTTCGCATTGATTTGAAACGAAATCATATGCTTCGCTTGGATTTGAAGCTAACTCGTTTGTTTCGCATGCTGTTGAAGCTAAGTCATGTATATCACAAGTAATTGAAGCTAAACCATTTGATTCCCATGGATTTGAAGCAATGCCTTCTACTTCGCATCGATTTGAAGCTAAATCATGTTTTTCGCATGGTTTTTGAAGCTAACTCGTTTGTTTCGCATGCTGTTGAAGCTAAATCATGTATATCACAAGTGCTTGAAGCTAAACCATTTGTTTCGCATGGATTCGAAGATAATCCTCCTTCTTCGCATTGGTTTGAAGCTAAATCATGTGTTTCGCATGGATTTGAAGCTAACTCGTTTGTTTCGCATGCTGTTGAAGCTAAATCATGTATATCACAAGTATTTGAAGCTGGACCACTTGTTTCGCAATATTTGAAGCTAAATCAATTATATCGCAAGTATTTGAAGATAAATAATTCTTTTCGCATGCATTTGAAGCTAAGCCTTCTACTTCGGATGGATTTGAAGCTAAATCATGCGTTACGCTTAGATTTAAAGCTAACTCATTTGTTTGGCATGCAGTTGAAGCTAAATCATGTATATCACAAGTATTTGAAACTAAACCACTTGTTTCGCATGGATTCGAAGATAAGCCTTCTACTTCGCATAGATTTGATGCTAAATCATGTGTTTCGCATGTATTTGATGCTAACTCGTTTGTTTCATCTGCATTTCAAGCATTATCACTTATATTCACAAGTATGTGAATCTAAATCATACGTTTCGCATGGATTCGAAGATAAGCCTTCTAATTCGCATTGATTTGATGCTAAATCATGTGTTTCGCATGGATTTGAATCTAACTCGTTTGTTTCGCATGCAGTTGAAACTAAATCATGTATATCACAAGTATTTGAAGCTAAACCATTTGATTCCCATGGATTTGAAGCTATGCCTTCTACTTCGCATCGATTTGAAGCTAAATCATGTGTTTCGCATGGTTTTTGAAGCTAACTCGTTTGTTTCGCATGCTGTTGAAGCTAAATCATGTATATCACAAGTGTTTGAAGCTAAACCATTTGTTTCGCATGGATTCGAAGATAATCCTCCTTCTTCGCATTGGTTTGAAGCTAAATCATGTGTTTTGCATGGATTTGAAGCTAACTCGTTTGTTTCGCATGCTGTTGAAGCTAAATCATATATATCACAAGTATTTGAAGCTAAACCTTTGTTTCGCATGTATTCGAACATCAGCATTCTGCTTCGCATTGATTTGGACCTAAATCATGTGTTTCGCATGGATTTGAAGCTAACTCGGTTATTTCGCATGCACTTGAAGCTAAATCATGTATATCACAATTTGTTTGAAGCTAAACCATTTGTTTTGCATGGATTCGAAGATAATCCTTCTTCTTCGCATTGATTTGAAGCTAAATCATGTGTTTCGCATGGATTTGAAGCTAACTCGTTTGTTTCGCATGCAGTTGAAGCTAAATCATGTATATCACAAGTGTTTGAAGCTAAACCATTTGTTTCGCATGGATTCGAACATCAGCCTTCTGCTTCGCATTGATTTGATGTTAAATCATATGCATCGCATGGATTTGAAGCTAACTCGTTTGTTTCGCATGCTGTTGAAGCTAAATCAAGTGTATCACAAGCATTTGAAGCAAAACCATTTGATTCGCACGGATTTGATGATAACCCTTCTAGTTCGCATTGACTTGAATTTAAATCATGTGTTTCGCATGGATTTGAAGCTAACTCGTTTGTTTCGCATGCAGTTGAAGATAAGTCATGCATATCACAGGTATTTGAAGATAAACCATTTGATTCCCATGGATTTGAAGCTATGCCTTCTACTTCGCATTGATTTGGAGCTAAATCATGTGTTTCGCATGGATTTAAAATTAACTCGTTTGTTTCGCATGCAGTTGAAGCTAAATCATGTATATCACATTTTGTTTGAAGCTAAACCATTTGTTTTGCATGGATTCGAAGATAATCCTTCTTCTTCGCATTGATTTGAAGCTAAACCATTTGATTCCCATGGATTTGTAGCTATGCCTTCTACTTCGCATTGATTTGGAGCTAAATCATGTGTTTCGCATGGATTTACAGCTAACTCGTTTGTTTCGCATGCTGTTGAAGCTAAATCATGTATATCACAAGTATTTGAATATGGACCATTTGATTAGCATGGATTCGAAGATCTCCACTCTTCTTCGCATTGATTTGAAGATAATCATGTGTTTCGCAACGATTTGAAGCTAACTCGTTTGTTTCGCATGCAGTTGAAGCTAAATCATGTATATCACAAGTATTTGAAACTAAACCATTTGTTTCGCATGGATTCGAACATCAGCCTTCTGCTTCGCATTGATTTGATGTTAAATCATATGTTTCGCATGGATTTGAAGCTAACTCGTTTGTTTCGCATGCTGTTGAAGCTAAATCAAGTATATCACAAGTATTTGAAGCAAAACCATTTGACTCGCACGGATTTGATGATAACCCATCTAGTTCGCATTGATTTGAATTTAAATCATGTGCTTCGCGTGGATTTGAAGCTAACTCGTTTGTTTCGCATGCAGTTGAAGATAAGTCATGCATACCACAAGTATTTGAAGATAAACCGTTTGATTCCCATGGATTTGAAGCTGTGCCTTCTACTTCGCATTGATTTGGAGCTAAATCATGTGTTTCGCATGGTTTTAAAGCTAACTC
The DNA here is from genome assembly GCF_051020955.1 of Megalopta genalis. Classification (NCBI taxonomy): domain Eukaryota; kingdom Metazoa; phylum Arthropoda; class Insecta; order Hymenoptera; family Halictidae; genus Megalopta; species Megalopta genalis. The sequence goes on from NW_027476732.1 coordinate 10,799, forward strand.
GTTGTTTCGCATGCAGTTGAAGCTAAATCATGTATATCACAAGTATTTGAAGCTAAACCATTTTATTCACATGGATTTGAAGCTATGCCTTCTACTTCGCATTGATTTGATGTTAAATCATATGTCTCGCATGGATTTGAAGCTATCTCGTTTGTTTCGCATGCACTTGACTATAAATCAAGTATATCACAAGTATTTGAAGCTAAACCTTTGTTTCGCATGGATTCGAACATCAGCCTTCTGCTTCGCATTGATTTGGACCTAAATCATGTGTTTCGCATGGATTTGAAGCTAACTCGTTTATTTCGCATGCAGTTGATGCTGAATCATGTATATCACAAGTATTTGCAGCTAAACCATTTGTTTCGCATGGATTCTTAGATAAGCCTTCTACTTCGCATCGATTTGAAGCTAAATCATGTGTTTCGCATGGTTTTTGAAGCTAACTCGTTTGTTTCGCATGCAGTTGAAGCTAAATCATGTATATCACAAGTGTTTGAAGCTAAACCATTTGTTTCGCATGGATTCGAAGATAACCCTTCTACTTAGCATTGATTTGAAGCTAAATCATGTGTTTCGCATGGATTTGAAGCAAAGTCTTCTACTTCGCATTGATTTGGAGTTAAATCATGTGTTTCGCATGGATTTAAAGCTAAATCGTTGTTTCGCATGCAGTTGAAGCTAAGTCATGTATATCACAAGTGTTTGAAGCTAAACCATTTGTTTCGCATGGATTCGAACATCAGCCTTCTGCTTCGCATTGATTTGATGTTAAATCATATGCATCGCATGGATTTGAAGCTAACTCGTTTGTTTCGCATGCTGTTGAAGCTAAATCAAGTATATCACAAGCATTTGAAGCAAAACCATTTGATTCGCACGGATTTGATGATAACCCTTCTAGTTCGCATTGACTTGAATTTAAATCATGTGTTTCGCATGGATTTGAAGCTAACTCGTTTGTTTCGCATGCAGTTGAAGCTAAATCATGTATATCACAAGTATTTGAAGCTAAACCATTTGTTTCGCATGGATTCGAACATCAGCCTTCTGCTTCGCATTGATTTGATGTTAAATCATATGTTTCGCATGGATTTGAAGCTAACTCCTTTGTTTCGCATGCTGTTGAAGCTAAATCAAGTATATCACAAGTATTTGAAGCAAAACCATTTGATTCGCACGGATTTGATGATAACCCATCTAGTTCGCATTGATTTGAATTTAAATCATGTGCTTCGCGTGGATTTGAAGCTAACTCGTTTGTTTCGCATGCAGTTGAAGATAAGTCATGCATACCACAAGTATTTGAAGATAAACCGTTTGATTCCCATGGATTTGAAGCTATGCCTTCTACTTCGCATTGATTTGGAGCTAAATCATGTGTTTCGCATGGATTTAAAGCTAACTCGTTGTTTCGCATGCAGTTGAAGCTAAATCATGTATATCACAAGTATTTGAAGCTAAACCATTTTATTCACATGGATTTGAAGCTATGCCTTCTACTTCGCATTGATTTGATGTTAAATCATATGTCTCGCATGGATTTGAAGCTATCTCGTTTGTTTCGCATGCACTTGACTATAAGTCAAGTATATCACAAGTATTTGAAGCTAAACCTTTGTTTCGCATGGATTCGAACATCAGCCTTCTGCTTCGCATTGATTTGGACCTAAATCATGTGTTTCGCATGGATTTGAAGCTAACTCATTTATTTCGCATGCACTTGAAGCTAAATCATGTATATCACAATTTGTTTGAAGCTAAACCATTTGTTTTGCATGGATTCGAAGATAATCCTTCTTCTTCGCATTGATTTGAAGCTAAATCATGTGTTTCGCATGGATTTGAAGCTAACTCGTTTGTTTCGCATGCAGTTGATGCTGAATCATGTATATCACAAGTATTTGCAGCTAAACCATTTGTTTCGCATGGATTCTTAGATAAGCCTTCTACTTCGCATCGATTTGAAGCTAAATCATGTGTTTCGCATGGTTTTTGAAGCTAACTCGTTTGTTTCGCATGCAGTTGAAGCTAAATCATGTATATCACAAGTGTTTGAAGCTAAGCCATTTGTTTCGCATGGATTCGAAGATAACCCTTCTACTTAGCATTGACTTGAATCTAAATCATGTGTTGCGCATGGATTAGAAGCTAACTCGTTTGTTTCGCATGCTGTTGAAACTAAATCATGTATATCACAAGTATTTGAATCTAAACCATTTGTTTCCCATGGATTTGAAGCTATGCCTTCTACTTCGCATTGATTTGGAGCTAAATCATGTGTTTCGCATGGATTTGAAGCTAACTCGTTTGTTTCGCATGCTGTTGAAGCTAAATCATGTATATCACAAGTATTTGAAGCTAAACCATTTGTTTCGCATTGATTCAAAGATCAGTCTTCCACTTCGCATTGATTTGAAGCTAAATAATGTGTTTCGCATGGATTTGAAGATAACTCGTTTGTTTCGCATGCAGTTGATGGTGAATCATTTATATCACAAGTATTTGCGGCTAAACCATTTGTTTCGCATGGATTCGTAGATAAGCCTTCTACTTCGCATCGATTTGAAGCTAAATCATGTTTTTCGCATGGATTTGAAGCAAAGCCTTCTACTTAGCATTGATTTGAAGATAATCATGTGTTTCGCAAGGATTTGAAGCTAACTCGTTTGTTTCGCACGCAGTTGATTCTAAATCATGTATATCACAAGTATTTGAAGCTAAACCATTTGTTTCGCATGGATTCGAACATCAGCCTTCTGTTTCGCATTGATTTGATGTTAAATCATATTTTTCGCATGGATTTGAAGCTAACTCGTTTGTTTCGCATGCTGTTGAAGCTAAATCAAGTATATCACAAGTATTTGAAGCAAAACCATTTGATTCGCACGGATTTGATGATAACCCATCTAGTTCGCATTGATTTGAATTTAAATCATGTGCTTCGCGTGGATTTGAAGCTAACTCGTTTCTTTCGCATGCAGTTGAAGATAAGTCAAGCATACCACAAGTATTTGAAGATAAACCATTTTATTCCCATGGATTTGAAGCTATGCCTTCTACTTCGCATTGATTTGGAGCTAAATCATGTGTTTCGCATGGATTTAAAGCTAACTCGTTGTTTCGCATGCAGTTGAAGCTAAATCACGTATAACACAAGTGTTTGAAGCTAAACCATTTGTTTCGCATGGATTCAAAGATAACCCTTCTACTTCGCATTGATTTGAAGCTAAATCATGTGTTGCGCATGGATTTGAAGCTAACTCGTTTGTTTCGCATGCTGTTGAAGCTAAATCATGTATATCACAAGTATTTGAATATGGACCATTTGATTAGCATGGATTCGAAGATCTCCACTCTTCTTCGCATTGATTTGAAGATAATCATGTGTTTCGCAACGATTTGAAGCTAACTCGTTTGTTTCGCATGCAGTTGAAGCTAAATCATGTATATCACAAGTATTTGAAGCTAAACCATTTGTTTCGCATGGATTCGAACATCAGCCTTCTGCTTCGCATTGATTTGATGTTAAATCATATGTTTCGCATGGATTTGAAGCTAACTCGTTTGTTTCGCATGCTGTTGAAGCTAAATCAAGTATATCACAAGTATTTGAAGCAAAACCATTTGATTCGCACGGATTTGATGATAACCCATCTAGTTCGCATTGATTTGAATTTAAATCATGTGCTTCCGGTGGATTTGAAGCTAACTCGTTTGTTTCGCATGCAGTTGAAGATAAGTCATGCATACCACAAGTATTTGAAGATAAACCATTTGATTCCCATGGATTTGAAGCTATGCCTTCTACTTCGCATTGATTTGGAGCTAAATCATGTGTTTCGCATGGATTTAAAGCTAACTCGTTGTTTCGCATGCAGTTGAAGCTAAATCATGTATATCACAAGTATTTGAAGCTAAACCATTTTATTCACATGGATTTGAAGCTATGCCTTCTACTTCGCATTGATTTGATGTTAAATCATATGTCTCGCATGGATTTGAAGCTAACTCCTTTGTTTCGCATGCACTTGACTATAAATCAAGTATATCACAAGTATTTGAAGCTAAACCTTTGTTTCGCATGGATTCGAACATCAGCCTTCTGCTTCGCATTGATTTGGACCTAAATCATGTGTTTCGCATGGATTTGAAGCTAACTCGTTTATTTCGCATGCACTTGAAGCTAAATCATGTATATCACAATTTGTTTGAAGCTAAACCATTTGTTTTGCATGGATTCGAAGATAATCCTTCTTCTTCGCATTGATTTGAAGCTAAATCATGTGTTTCGCATGGATTTGAAGCTAACTCGTTTGTTTCGCATGCAGTTGATGCTGAATCATGTATATCACAAGTATTTGCAGCTAAACCATTTGTTTCGCATGGATTCTTAGATAAGCCTTCTACTTCGCATCGATTTGAAGCTAAATCATGTGTTTCGCATGGTTTTTGAAGCTAACTCGTTTGTTTCGCATGCAGTTGAAGCTAAATCATGTATATCACAAGTGTTTGAAGCTAAACCATTTGTTTCGCATGGATTCGAAGATAACCCTTCTACTTAGCATTGATTTGAATCTAAATCATGTGTTGCGCATGGATTAGAAGCTAACTCGTTTGTTTCGCATGCTGTTGAAACTAAATCATGTATATCACAAGTATTTGAATCTAAACCATTTGTTTCCCATGGATTTGAAGCTATGCCTTCTACTTCGCATTGATTTGGAGCTAAATCATGTGTTTCGCATGGATTTGAAGCTAACTCGTTTGTTTCGCATGCTGTTGAAGCTAAATCATGTATATCACAAGTATTTGAAGCTAAACCATTTGTTTCGCATTGATTCAAAGATCAGTCTTCCACTTCCCATTGATTTGAAGCTAAATCATGTGTTTCGCATGGATTTGAAGATAACTCGTTTGTTTCGCATGCAGTTGATGCTGAATCATGTATATCACAAGTATTTGCAGCTAAATCATTTGTTTCGCATGGATTCGTAGATAAGCCTTCTACTTCGCATCGATTTGAAGCTAAATCATGTGTTTTGCATGGTTTTTGAAGCTAACTCGTTTGTTTCGCATGCTGTTGAAGCTAAATCTTGTATATCACAAGTGTTTGAAGCTAAACCATTTGTTTCGCATGGATCCGAAGATAATCCTTCTTTTTCGCATTGGTTTGAAGCTAAATCATGTGTTTCGCATGGATTTGAAGCTAACTCGTTTGTTTCGCATGCTGTTGAAGCTAAATCATGTATATCACAAGTGTTTGAAGCTAAACTATTTGTTTCCCATGGATTCGAAGATAACCCTTCTACTTCGCATTGGTTTGAAGCTAAATCATTTGTTTCGCATGGATTTGAAGCTAACTCGTTTGTTTCGCATGCTGTTGAAACTAAATCATGTATATCACAAGGATTTGAAGCTAAACCATTTGATTCCCATGGATTTGTAGCTATGCCTTCTACTTCGCATTGATTTGGAGCTAAATCATGTGTTTCGCATGGATTTAAAGCTAACTCGTTGTTTCGCATGCAGTTGAAGCTAAATCATGTATAACACAAGTATTTGAAGCTAAACCATTTTAATCCCATGCATTTGAAGCTATGCCTTCTACTTCGCATTGATTTGATGCTAAATCATATGTCTCGCATGGATTTGAAGCTATCTCGTTTGTTTCGCATGCACTTGAATATAAATCAAGTATATCACAAGTATTTGAAGCTAAACCTTTGTTTCGCATGGATTCGAACATCAGCCTTCTGCTTCGCATTGATTTGGACCTAAATCATGTTTTTCGCATGGATTTGAAGCTAACTCGTTTATTTCGCATGCACTTGAAGCTGAACCATGTATATCACAAGTATTTGAAGCTAAACCGTTTGATTGGCATGGATTTGAAGCTAAGCCTTCTACTTCGCTTTAAATTGAAGCTAAATCATGTGTTTCGCATGGATTTGAAGCTAACACGTTTGTTTCGCATGCTGTTGAAGCTAAATCATGTATATCACAAGTATGTGAATCTAAACCATTTGTTTCCCATGGATTTGAAGCTATGCCTTCTACTTCGCATTGATTTGGAGATAAATCATGTGTTTCGCATGGATTTGAAGCTAACTCGTTTGTTTCGCTTGCTGTTGAAGCTAAATCAAGTATATCACAAGTATTTGAAGCAAAACCGTTTGATTCGCACGGATTTGATGATAACCAATCTAGTTCGCATTGATTTGAATTTAAATCATGTGCTTCGCGTTGGATTTGAAGCTAACTCGTTTCTTTCTCATGCAGTTGAAGATAAGTCAAGCATACCACAAGTATTTGAAGATAAACCATTTTATTCCCATGGATTTGAAGCTATGCCTTCTACTTCGCATTGATTTGGAGCTAAATCATGTGTTTCGCATGGATTTAAAGCTAACTCGTTGTTTCGCATGCAGTTGAAGCTAAATCATGTATAACACAAGTGTTTGAAGCTAAACCATTTGTTTCGCATGGATTCAAAGATAACCCTTCTACTTCGCATTGATTTGAAGCTAAATCATGTGTTGCGCATGGATTTGAAGCTAACTCGTTTGTTTCGCATGCACTTGAAGCTAAATCATGTATATCACAAGTGTTTCAAGCTAAATCATTTGGTTCGCATGGATTCGAAGATAACCCTTCTACTTCGCATTGATATTAAGCTAAATCATGTGTTTCGCATGGATTTGAAGCAAAGCCTTCTACTTCGCATTGATTTGGAGTTAAATCATGAGTTTCGCATGGATTTAAAGCTAACTCGTTGTTTCGCAAGCAGTTGAAGCTAAATCATGTATATCACAAGTGTTTGAAGCTAAACCATTTGATTAGCATGGATTCGAAGATCACACCTCTTCTTCGCATTGATTTGAAGATAATCATGTATTTCGCATGGATTTGAAGCTAACTCGTTTGTTTCGCATGCTGTTGAAGCTAAATCATGTATATCACAAGTGTTTGAAGCTAAATCATTTGTTTCGCATGAATTCGAGGATAACCCTTCTACTTCGCATTGATTTGAAGCTAAATCATGTGTTTCGCATGGATTTGAAGCTAACTCGTTTGTTTCGCATGCTGTTGAAGCTAAATCTTGTGTATCACAAGTGTTTGAAGCTAAACCATTTGTTTCGCATGGATTCGAAGATAATCCTTGTTTTTCGCATTGGTTTGAAGATAAATCATTTGTTTCGCATGGATTTGAAGCTAACTCGTTTGTTTCGCATGCTGTTGAAACTAAATCATGTATATCACAAGTATTTGAAGCTAAACCATTTGATTCCCATGGATTTGTAGCTATGCCTTCTACTTCGCATTGATTTGGAGCTAAATCATGTGTTTCGCATGGATTTACAGCTAACTCGTTTGTTTCGCATGCTGTTGAAGCTAAATCATGTATATCACAAGTATTTGAATATGGACCATTTGATTAGCATGGATTCGAAGATCACCACTCTTCTTCGCATTGATTTGAAGATAATCATGTGTTTCGCAAGTATTTGAAGCTAACTCGTTTGTTTCGCATGCAGTTGAAACTAAATCATGTATATCACAAGTATTTGAAGCTAAACCATTTGTTTCGCATGGATTCGAACATCAGCCTTCTGCTTCGCATTGATTTGATGTTAAATCATATGTTTCGCATGGATTTGAAGCTAACTCGTTTGTTTCGCATGCTGTTGAAGCTAAATCAAGTATATCACAAGTATTTGAAGCAAAACCATTTGTTTGGCACGGATTTGATGATAACCCATCAAGTTCGCATTGATTTGAATTTAAATCATGTGCTTCGCGTGGATTTGAAGCTAACTCGTTTGTTTCGCATGCAGTTGAAGATAAGTCATGCATACCACAAGTATTTGAAGATAAACCATTTGATTCCCATGGATTTGAAGCTATGCCTTCTACTTCGCATTGATTTGGAGCTAAATCATGTGTTTCGCATGGATTTAAAGCTAACTCGTTGTTTCGCATGCAGTTGAAGCTAAATCATGTATAACACAAGTGTTTGAAGCTAAACCATTTGTTTTGCATGGATTCGAAGATAACCCTTCTACTTCGCATTGATTTGAAGGTAAATCATGTGTTGCGCATGGATTAGAAGCTAACTCGTTTGTATCGCATGCAGTTGAAGCTAAATCATGTATATCGCAAGTATTTGAAGCTAAACCATTTTATTCCCATGCATTTGAAGCTATGCCTTCTACTTCGCATTGATTTGATGTTAAATCATATGTCTCGCATGGATTTGAAGCTATCTCGTTTGTTTCGCATGCACTTGAATATAAATCAAGTATATCACAAGTATTTGAAGCTAAACCTTTGTTTCGCAAGGATTCGAACATCAGCCTTCTGCTTCGCATTGATTTGGACCTAAATCATGTTTTTCGCATGGATTTGAAGCTAACTCGTTCATTTCGCATGCACTTGAAGCTGAACCATGTATATCACAAGTATTTGAAGCTAAACCGTTTGATTGGCATGGATTTGAAGCTAAGCCTTCTACTTCGCTTTAAATTGAAGCTAAATCATGTGTTTCGCATGGATTTGAAGCTAACACGTTTGTTTCGCATGCTGTTGAAGCTAAATCATGTATATCACAAGTATGTGAATCTAAACCATTTGTTTCCCATGGATTTGAAGCTATGTCTTCTACTTCGCATTGATTTGGAGCTAAATCATGTGTTTCGCATGGATTTGAAGCTAACTCGTTTGTTTCGCTTGCTGTTGAAGCTAAATCAAGTATATCACAAGTATTTGAAGCAAAACCGTTTGATTCGCACGGATTTGATGATAACCCATCTAGTTCGCATTGATTTGAATTTAAATCATGTGCTTCGCGTGGATTTGAAGCTAACTCGTTTGTTTCGCATGCAGTTGAAGATAAGTCATGCATACCACAAGTATTTGAAGATAAATCATTTTATTCCCATGGATTTGAAGCTATGCCTTCTACTTCGCATTGATTTGGAGCTAAATCACGTGTTTCGCATGGATTTAAAGTTAACTCGTTGTTTCGCATGCAGTTGAAGCTAAATCATGTATAACACAAGTGTTTGATGCTAAACCATTTGTTTCGCATGGATTCAAAGATAACCCTTCTACTTCGCATTGATTTGAAGCTAAATCATGTGTTGCGCATGGATTTGAAGCTAACTCGTTTGTTTCGCATGCAGTTGAAGCTAAATCATGTATATCACAAGTGTTTGAAGCCAAATCATTTGTTTCGCATGGATTCGAAGATAGCTCTTCTACTTCGCATTGACTTGAAGCTAAATCATGTGTTTCGCATGGATTTGAAGCAAAGCCTTCTACTTCGCATTGATTTGGAGTTAAATCATGTGTTTCGCATGGATTTAAAGCTAACTCGTTGTTTCGCAAGCAGTTGAAGCTAAATCATGTATATCACAAGTGTTTGAAGCTAAACCATTTGATTAGCATGGATTCGAAGATCACCCCTCTTCTTCGCATAGATTTGAAGATAATCATGTGTTTCGCATGGATTTGAAGCTAACTCGTTTGTTTCGCATGCAGTTGAAGATAAGTAATGCATATCACAAGTATTTGAAGATAAACCATTTGTTTCCCATGGATTTGAAGCTATGCCTTCTTCTTCGCATTGATTTGAAGCTAAATCATGTTTTTCGAATGGATTTGAAGCTAACTCGTTGTTTCGCATGCAGTTGAAGCTAAATCATGTATTACACAAGTGTTTGAAGCTAAACCATTTGTTTCGCATGTATTCAAAGATAACCCTTCTACTTCGCATTGATTTGAAGCTAAATCATGTGTTGCGCATGGATTTGAAGCTAACTCGTTTGTTTCGCATGCAGTTGAAGCTAAATCATGTATATCACAAGTATTTGAAGCTAAACCATTTTATTCACATGGATTTGAAGCTATGTCTTCTACTTCGCATTGATTTGATGTTAAATCATATGTCTCGCATGGATTTGAAGCTATCTCGTTTGTTTCGCATGCACTTGACTATAAATCAAGTATATCACAAGTATTTGAAGCTAAACCTTTGTTTCGCATGTATTCGAACATCAGCCTTCTGCTTCGCATTGATTTGGACCTAAATCATGTGTTTCGCATGGATTTGAAGCTAACTCGGTTATTTCGCATGCACTTGAAGCTAAATCATGTATATCACAATTTGTTTGAAGCTAAACCATTTGTTTTGCATGGATTCGAAGATAATCCTTCTTCTTCGCATTGATTTGAAGCTAAATCATGTGTTTCGCATGGATTTGAAACTAACTCGTTCGTGTCGCATGCAGTTGATGCTGAATCATGTATATCACAAGTATTTGCAGCTAAATCACGTGTTTCGCATGGATTTAAAGTTAACTCGTTGTTTCGCATGCAGTTGAAGCTAAATCATGTATAACACAAGTGTTTGATGCTAAACCATTTGTTTCGCATAGATTCGAAGATCACCCCTCTTCTTCGCATTGATTTGAAGATAATCATGTGTTTCGCATGGATTTGAAGCTAACTCGTTTGTTTCGCATGCAGTTGAAGATAAGTAATGCATATCACAAGTATTTGAAGATAAACCATTTGATTCCCATGGATTTGAAGCTATGCCTTCTTCTTCGCATTGATTTGAAGCTAAATCATGCATTTCGCATGGATTTGAAGCTAACTCGTTTGTTTCGCATGCTGTTGAAGCTAAATCATGTATATCACAAGTGTTTGAAGCTAAATCATTTGTTTCGCATGAATTCGAAGATAACCCTTCTACTTCGCATTGATTTGAAGCTAAATCATGTTTTTCGCATGGATTTGAAGCAAAGCCTTCTACTTCGCATTGATTTGGAGTTAAATCATGAGTTTCGCATGGATTTAAAGCTAACTCGTTGTTTCGCAAGCAGTTGAAGCTAAATCATGTATATCACAAGTGTTTGAAGCTAAACCATTTGATTAGCATGGATTCGAAGATCACACCTCTTCTTCGCATTGATTTGAAGATAATCATGTGTTTCGCATGGATTTGAAACTAACTCGTTTGTTTCGCATGCTGTTGAAGCTAAATCATGTATATCACAAGTGTTTGAAGCTAAATCATTTGTTTCGCATGAATTCGAAGATAAACCTTCTACTTCGCATTGATTTGAAGCTAAATCATGTTTTTCGCATGGATTTGAAGCAAAGCCTTCTACTTCGCATAGATTTGGAGTTAAATCATGTGTTTCGCATGGATTTAAAGCTAAATCATTGTTTCGCATGCAGTTGAAGCTAAATCATGTATATCACAAGTGTTTGAAGCTAAACCATTTGATTAGCATGGATTCGAAGATCACCCTTCTTCTTCGCATTGATTTGAAGATAATCATGTGTTTCGCATGTATTTGAAGCTAACTCGTTTGTTTCGCATGCTGTTGAAGATAAGTCATGCATATCACAGGTATTTGAAGATAAACCATTTGATTCCCATGGATTTGAAGCTATGCCTTCTACTTCGCATTGATTTGGAGCTAAATCATGTGTTTCGCATGGATTTAAAGCTAACTCGTTTGTTTCGCATGCAGTTGAAGCTAAATCATGTATATCACAATTTGTTTGAAGCTAAACTATTTGTTTTGCATGGATTCGAAGATAATCCTTCTTCTTCGAATTGATTTGAAGCTAAATCATGTGTTTCGCATGGATTTGAAGCTAACTCGTTTGTTTCGCATGCAGTTGAAGCTAGATCATGTATATCACAAGTATTTGAAGCAAAACCATTTGATTGGCACGGATTTGATGATAATCCATCAAGTTCGCATTGATTTGAATTTAAATCATGTGCTTCGCGTGGATTTGAAGCTAACTCGTTTGTTTCGCATGCAGTTGAAGTTAAGTCATGCATACCACAAGTATTTGAAGATAAACCATTTGATACCCATGGATTTGAAGCTATGCCTTCTACTTCGCATTGATTTGGAGCTAAATCATGTTTTTCGCATGGATTTGAAGCTAACTCGTTGTTTCGCATGCAGTTGAAGCTAAATCATGTATAACACAAGTGTTTGAAGCTAAACCATTTGTTTCGCATGGATTCAAAGATAACCATTCTACTTCGCATTGATTTGAAGCTAAATCATGTGTTTCGCATGGATTTGAAGCAAAGCCTTCTACTTCGCATTGATCTGGAGTTAAATCATGTGTTTCGCATGGATTTAAAGCTAACTCGTTGTTTCGCAAGAAGTTGAAGCTAAATCATGTATATCACAAGTGTTTGTAGCTAAACCATTTGATTAGCATGGATTCGAAGATCACCCCTCTTCTTCGCATTGATTTGAAGATAATCATGTGTTTCGCATGTATTTGAAGCTAACTCGTTTGTTTCGCATGCAGTTGAAGATAAGTAATGCATATAACAAGTATTTGAATATAAACCATTTGATTCCCATGGATTTCAAGCTATGCATTCTTCTTCGCATTGATTTGAAGCTAAATCATGTATTTCGCATGGATTTGAAGCTAACTCGTTTGTTTCGCATGCTGTTGAAGCTAAATCATGTATATCACAAGTGTTTGAAGCTAAATCATGTGTTTCGCATGGATTTGAAGCTAACTCGTTTGTTTCGCATGCAGTTGATGCTGAATCATGTATATCACAAGTATTTGCAGCTAAACCATTTGTTTCGCATGGATTCGTAGATAAGCCTTCTACTTCGCATCGATTTGAAGCTAAATCGTGTGTTTCGCATGGTTTTTGTAGCTAACTCGTTTGTTTCGCATGCTGTTGAAGCTAAATCATGTATATCACAAGTGTTTGAAGATAAACGATCTGTTTCGCATGGATTCGAAGATAACCCTTCTACTTCGCATTGGTTTGAAGCTAAATCATTTGTTTCGCATGGATTTGAAGCTAACTCGTTTGTTTCGCATGCTGTTGAAACTAAATCATGTATATCACAAGTATTTGAAGCTAAACCATTTGATTCCCATGGATTTGTAGCTATGCCTTCTACTTCGCATTGATTTGGAGCTAAATCATGTGTTTCGCATGGATTTACAGCTAACTCGTTTGTTTCGCATGCTGTTGAAGCTAAATCATGTATATCACAAGTATTTGAATATGAACCATTTGATTAGCATGGATTCGAAGATCACCACTCTTCTTCGCATTGATTTGAAGATAATCATGTGTTTCGCAAGGATTTGAAGCTAACTCGTTTGTTTCGCATGCAGTTGAAGCTAAATCATGTATATAACAAGTGTTTGAAGCTAAATCATTTGTTTCGCATGGATTCGAAGATAACCCTTTTACTTCGCATTGATTTGAAGCTAAACCATGTGTTTCGCATGGATTTCAAGCAAAGCCTTCTACTTCTCATTGATTTGGAGTTAAATCATGTGTTTCGCATGGATTTAAAGCTAACTCGTTGTTTCGCATGCAGTTGAAGCTAAATCATGTATATCACAAGTGTTTGAAGCTAAACCATTTGTTTTGCATGGATTCGAAGATAACCCTTCTACTTCGCATTGATTTGAAGCTAAATCATGTGTTTCGCATGGATTTGAAGCTAACTCGTTTGTTTCGCAAGCAGTTGAAGCTAAATCATGTATATCACAAGTGTTTGAAGCTAAACCATTTGATTAGCATGGATTAGAAGATCACCCCTCTTCTTCGCATTGATTTGAAGATAATCATGTGTTTCGCATGTATTTGAAACTAACTCGTTTGTTTCGCATGCAGTTGAAGATAAGTCATGCATATCACAGGTATTTGAAGATAAACCATTTGATTCCCATGGATTTGAAGCTATGCCTTCTACTTCGCATTGATTTGGAGCTAAATCATGTGTTTCGCATGGATTTAAAGCTAACTCGTTTGTTTCGCATGCAGTTGAAGCTAAATCATGTATATCACAATTTGGTTGAAGCTAAACTATTTGTTTTGCATGGATTCGAAGATAATCCTTCTTCTTCGAATTGATTTGAAGCTAAATCATGTGTTTCGCATGGATTTGAAGCTAACTCGTTTGTTTCGCATGCAGTTGAAGCTAAATCATGTATATCACAAGTGTATGAAGCTAAATCATTTGTTTCGCATGGATTCGAAGATAACCCTTCTACTTCGCATTGATTTGAAGCTAAATCATGTGTCTCGCATGGATTTCAAGCAAAGCCTTCTACTTCGCATTGATTTGGAGTTAAATCATGAGTTTCGCATGGATTTAAAGCTAACTCGTTGTTTCGCATGCAGTTGAAGCTAAATCATGTATATAACAAGTGTTTGAAGCTAAATCATTTGTTTCGCATGGATTCGAAGATAACCCTTCTACTTCGCATTGATTTGAAGCTAAATCATTTGTTTCGCATGGATTCGAAGCTAACTCGTTTGTTTCGCATGCTGTTGAAACTAAATCATGTATATCACAAGTATTTGAAGCTAAACCATTTGATTCCCATGGATTTGTAGCTATGCCTTCTACTTCGCATTGATTTGGAGCTAAATCACGTGTTTCGCATGGATTTACAGCTAAATCGTTTGTTTCGCATGCTGTTGAAGCTAAATCATGTATATCACAAGTATTTGCAGCTAAACCATTTGTTTCGCATGGATTCGTAGATAAGCCTTCTAATTCGCATCGATTTGAAGCTAAGTCATGTGTTTCGCATGGTTTTTGAAGCTAACTCGTTTGTTTCGCATGCTGTTGAAGCTAAATCATGTATATCACAAGTGTTTGAAGCTAAACCATTTGTTTCGCATGGATTCGAAGATAACCCATCTACTTCGCATTGGTTTGAAGCTAAATCATTTGTTTCGCATGGATTTGAAGCTAACTCGTTTGTTTCGCATGCTGTTGAAACTAAAGCATGTATATCACAAGTATTTGAAGCTAAACCATTTGATTCCCATGGATTTGTAGCTATGCCTTCTACTTCGCATTGATTTGGAGCTAAATCACGTGTTTCGCATGGATTTACAGCTAAATCGTTTGTTTCGCATGCTGTTGAAGCTAAATCATGTATATCACAAGTATTTGAATATGAACCATTTGATTAGCATGGATTCGAAGATCACCACTCTTCTTCGCATTGATTTGAAGATAATCATGTGTTTCGCAAGGATTTGAAGCTAACTCGTTTGTTTCGCATGCAGTTAAAGCTAAATCATGTATATAACAAGTGTTTGAAGCTAAATCATTTGTTTCGCATGGATTCGAAGATAACCCTTCTACTTCGCATTGATTAGAAGCTAAATCATGTGTTTCGCATGGATTTCAAGCAAAGCCTTCTACTTCTCATTGATTTGGAGTTAAATCATGTGTTTCGCATGGATTTAAAGCTAACTCGTTGTTTCGCATGCAGTTGAAGCTAAATCATGTATATCACAAGTGTTTGAAGCTAAACCATTTGTTTCGCATGGACTCGAAGATAACCCTTCTACTTCGCATTGATTTGAAGCTAAATCATGTGTAGCGCATGGATTAGAAGCTAACCCGTTTGTTTCGCATGCAGTTGAAGCTAAATCATGTATATCACAAGTGTTTGAAGCTAAACCATTTTATTCCCATGGATTTGAAGCTATGCCTTCTACTTCGCATTGATTTGATGTTAAATCATATGTCTCGCATGGATTTGAAGCTAACTCGTTTGTTTCGCATGCAGTTGATGCTCAATCATGTATATCACAAGTATTTGCAGCTAAACCATTTGTTTCGCATGGATTCGTAGATAAGCCTTCTACTTCGCATTGATTTGAAGCTAAATCATGTGTTTCGCATGGATTTGAAGCTAACTCGTTTGTTTCGCATACTGTTGAAGCTAAATCATGTATATCACAAGTATTTGAAGCTAAACCATTTGATTCCCATGGATTTGAAGCTATGCCTTCTACTTCGCATTGATTTGGAGATAAATCATGTGTTTCGCATGGATTTAAAGCTAACTCGTTTGTTTCGCGTGCAGTTGAAGCTAAATCAAGCATATCACAAGTATTTGAAGCTAAACCATTTGCTTCGCATGGATTCGAAGATCAGCCTTCTGCTTCGCATTGATTTGATGTGAAATCATATGTTTCGCATGGATTTGAATCTATCTCGTTTGTTTCGCACGCACTTGAATCTAAATCAAGTATATCACAAGTATTTGAAGGTAAACCGATTCATTCGCATGGATTTGGAGCTAAGCCGTCTACCTCGCATTGATTTGAAGATAAATCATGTGTTTCGCTTCGGTTAGAAGCTAACTCGTTTGTTTAGCATGCACTTGAAGCTAAATCATGTATATCACAAGTATTAGAAGCTAAACATTTTGTTTCGCATGGGTTTGAAGCTAAGCATTCTTCGTCGCATTGATTTGAAGCTGAATCATGTGTTTCGCTTGATTTTGAAACTATGCCTTCGACCTCGCACTGATATGAAGCTAAATCATGTGTTTCGCTTCGAATTGAAGCTACCTAGCTTATGTCGCATGAATTTGAAGTTAAATCATGTATATCACAAGTATTTGAAGCTAAACCGTTTGATTGGCACGGATTTGAATCTAAGCCTTCTTCTTCGCATTGATTTGCAGCCAAATCGTATGTTTCGCATGGATTTGAATCTAACTCGTTTCTTTTGCATGGAGTTGAATCTAAATCATGTATATCACAAGTATTTGAAGCTAAAACATTTGTTTCGCATGGATTTGAAAATCAGCCTTCTACTTCGCATTGTTTTGAAGCTGAATCCTGTGTTTCGCATGGATTTGAAGCTAACTCGTTTGTTTCGCATGCAGTTGAAGCTAAATCATGTATATCACAAGTGTTTGAAGCTAAACCACTTGTTTCGCATGGATTCGAAGATAACCCTTCTACTTCGCATTGATTTGAAGCTAAATCATGTGTTTCGCATGGATTTGAAGCTAACTCGTTTGTTTCGCGTGCAGTTGAAGCTAAATCATGTATATCACATGTATTTGAAGCTAAACTATTTGTTTCGCATGGATTCGAAGATCAGCCTTCTGCTTCGCATTGATTTGATGTTAAATCATATTTTTCGCACGCAGTTGAAACTAACTCGTTTGTTTCGCATGCAGTTGAAGCTAAACCATGTATATCACAAGTATTTGATGCTAAACCGTTTGTTTGACATGGATTTGAAGCTATGCCTCCTACTTCGCATTGATTTGGAGCTAAATCATGTGTTCCGCATGGATTTAAAGCTAACTCGTTTGTTTCGCATGCAGTTGAAGCTAAACCATGTATATCACAAGTATTTGAAGCTAAACCGTTTGATTCGCATTGATTTGAAGCTAAGCCTTCTACCTCGCATTGATTTGAAGATAAATCATGTGTATCGCTTGGATTTGAAGCTAACTCGTTTATTTCGCACGCACTTGAATCTAAATCAAGTATATCACAAGTATTTGAAGCTAAACCGTTTGATTCGCATGGATTTGAAGTTAAGCCTTCTACTTCGCATTGATTGGAAACTATATCATGCGATCCGCTTGGATTTTAAGCTAACTCGTTTTTATCACATGCAGCTGAAGTTAAATCATGTATATCACAAGTATTTGAAGCTAAACGATTTGTTTCGCATGGATTTGAAGATATGCCCTCTACTTCGCATTGATTTGCAGCTAAATCATGTGCTTCGTATGGATTTTAAGCTAACTCGTTTGTTTCGCCTGCATTTCAAGCTATATCACTTCTATTCACAAGTATGTGAAGCTAAATCATTCGTTTCCCATGGATTTAATGCTATGCCTTCTACTTCGCATTGATTTGGAGTTAAATCATGTGTTTTGCTTGGATTTGTATCTAACTCGTGTGTTTCACATGCAGTTGAAGCTAAATCATGTGTATCACAAGTATTTGAAGCTAAACCATCTGTTTCAGATGGATATGAAGATAAGCCATCTATTTCGCTTTGATTTGAATCTAAATCATGTGTTTCGCATTGACTTGAAGCTAAATCATGTGTTTTGCATGAATTTGAAGGTGACACGTTTGTTTTTCCTGCATTTGAATCTATTTCATTTAAACCGCAAGTATTTGATGGTAAATCATTTGTTCGCATGGATTTGAAGCTAAGCCTTCTACTTCGCTTTGATTTGAAGCAAAATCATGTGTTTGGCATGGATTTTAAGCTACCTCAATCGTTTCGCATGCAGTTGAAGCTATATCATGTATATCACAAGTAATTGGTGCTAAACCAATTGATTCGCATGAATTTGAAGCTAAATCATGTGGTTCGCATGGACTTGAAGCCAACTCGTTCGTTTCGCATGCAGTGGAAGCTAAATCATGTACATCACAAGTAGTTGAAGCTAAACCATTTGTTTCGCATGGATTCGTAGCTCTGCCTCCTACTTCGCATTGATTTAGAGCTAAATCATGTGTTCCGCATGGATTTAAAGCTAACTCGTTTGTTTTGCATGCAGTTGAAGCTAAGTCATGTATATCACAAGTGTTTGAAGCTAAACCATTTGTTTCGCATGGATTCGAATATAACCTTTCTACTTCGCATTGATTTGAAGCTAAATCATGTGTTTCGCATGGATTTGAAGCTAACTCGTTTGTTTCGCGTGCAGTTGAAGCTAAATCAAGCATATCACAAGTATTTGAAGCTAAACCATTTGCTTCGCATGGATTCGAAGATCAGCCTTCTGCTTCGCATTGATTTGATGTGAAATCATATGTTTCGCATGGATTTGAATCTATCTCGTTTGTTTCGCACGCACTTGAATCTAAATCAAGTATATCACAAGTATTTGAAGGTAAACCGTTTCGTTCGCATGGATTTGGAGCTAAGCCGTCTACCTAGCATTGATTTGAAGATAAATCATGTGTTTCGCTTCGATTTGAAGCTAACTCGTTTGTTTAGCATGCACTTGAAGCTAAATCATGTATATCACAAGTATTAGAAGCTAAACATTTTGTTTCGCATGGGTTTGAAGCTAAGCATTCTTCGTCGCATTGATTTGAAGCTGAATCATGTGTTTCGCTTGATTTTGAAACTATGCCTTCGACCTCGCACTGATATGAAGCTAAATCATGTGTTTTGCTTCGAATTGAAGCTACCTAGCTTATGTCGCATGCATTTGAAGTTAAATCATGTATATCACAAGTATTTGAAGCTAAACCGTTTGATTGGCACGGATTTGAAGCTAAGCCTTCTTCTTCGCATTGATTTGCAGCCAAATCGTATGTTTCGCATGGATTTGAATCTAACTCGTTTCTTTTGCATGGAGTTGAATCTAAATCATGTATATCACAAGTATTTGAAGCGAAACCATTTGTTTCGCATGGATTTGAAAATCAGCCTTCTACTTCGCATTGTTTTGAAGCTGAATCCTGTGTTTCGCATGGATTTGAAGCTAACTCGTTTGTTTCGCATGCAGTTGAAGCTAAATCATGTATATCACAAGTGTTTGAAGCTAAACCACTTGTTTCGCATGGATTCGAAGATAACCCTTCTACTTCGCATTGATTTGAAGCTAAATCATGTGTTTCGCATGGATTTGCAGCTAACTCGTTTGTTTCGCGTGCAGTTGAAGCTAAATCATGTATATCACATGTATTTGAAGCTAAACTATTTGTTTCGCATGGATTCGTAGATCAGCCTTCTGCTTCGCATTGATTTGATGTTAAATCATATTTTTCGCACGCAGTTGAAACTAACTCGTTTGTTTCACATGCAGTTGAAGCTAAACCATGTATATCACAAGTATTTGATGCTAAACCGTTTGTTTGACATGGATTTGAAGCTATGCCTCCTACTTCGCATTGATTTGGAGCTAAATCATGTGTTCCGCATGGATTTAAAGCTAACTCGTTTGTTTCGCATGCAGTTGAAGCTAAACCATGTATATCACAAGTATTTGAAGCTAAACCGTTTGATTCGCATGGATTTGAAGCTAAGCCTTCTACCTCGCATTGATTTGAAGATAAATCATGTGTTTCGCTTGGATTTGAAGCTAACTCGTTTCTTTCGCATGCAGTTGAAGCGAAATCATGTATATCATAAGTATTTGAAGCTAAACCAATTGTTTCGCATGGATGCGAAGATGACCCTTCTACTTCGCATTGATTTGGAGTTAAGCCATGTGTTTCGCATGGATTTCAAGCTAACTCGTTTGTTTCGCATGCTGTTGAAGCTAAATCATGTATATCACAAGTATTTGAATCTGAACCATTTGATTCGCATGGATACGAAGATCAGCCTTCATCTTCGCATTGATTTGAAGCTGAATCATGTGTTTCGCATGGATTTGAATCTACCTCGTTTGTTTCGCATGCACTTGAATATAACTCAAGCATATCACAAGAATTTGAAGCTAAACCGTTTGATTCGCATGGATTTGTAGCTAAGACTTCTACTTCGCATTGATTTGAAGATAGATCACGTGTTTCGCATGGATTTGAAGCTAACTCGTTTGTTTCGCATGCTGTTGCTGCTAAATCATGTATATTACAAGTATTTGAAGCTAGACCATTTGATTCGCATGGATTTGAAGCTAATCCTAATACTTCGCATTGATTTGCAGCTAAATCATGTGTTTCGTATTGATTTGAAGCTAACTCGTTTGTCTGGCCTGCATTTGAAGCTATATCACTTATATGCGCAAGTATTGGAAACTAAATCATTCGTTACGCATGGATTTGATGCTGAGTCGTCTTCTTCGCATTGATTTGAAGCTAAATCATGTGTTTCGTTTGGATTTGAAGCTAAATCATGTATATCACAAGTACTTGAAACTAAACCATTTGTTTCGCATTGATTTGAAGCTAATCCTACTACTTCGCATTGATTTGAAGTTAAATCATGTGTTTACCTTGTATTTCAAGCTAACTCGTTTGATTCGCATGCAGTTGACTCTAAAACGTGTTTATCACAAGTATTTGAAGCTGAACCATTTGTTTCGCATTGATTTCAAGCCAAGCCTACTACTTCGCATTGATGTGAAGTCAAATCATGTGTTTCCCTTGGACTTGAAGCTAAACCATCTACATCGCATTGATTTGATGCTAAATCATGTGATTCGCTTGGATTTGAAGCTAATTCGTTTGTTTCGCCTGCAGTTGAAGCTAAATCATGTATATCACAAGTGTTTGAAGCTAAACCACTTGTTTCGCATGGATTCGAAGCAAAGCCATCTACTTTGAATTGATTTGAAGCTAAATCATGTGTTTCGCATGGATTTGAAGCTAACTCGTTTGTTTCGCATGCTGTTGAAGCTAAATCATGTATATCACAAGTATTTGAAGCTAAACCATTTGATTCCCATGGATTTGAAGCTATGCCTTCTACTTCGCATTGATTTGGAGTTAAATCATGTGTTTCGAATGGATTTAAAGCTAACTCGATGGTTTCGCATGCAGTTGAAAGTAACTCGTATGTTTCGCATGCTGTTGAAGCTTAATCATGTATATCACAAGTATTTGAAGCTAAACCATCTGTTTCAGATGGATATGAAGATAAGCCATCTATTTCGCTTTGATTTGAATCTAAATCATGTGTTTCGCATTGACTTGAAGCTAAATCATGTGTTTTGCATGAATTTGTAGGTGACACGTTTGTTTTTCCTGCATTTGAATCTATTTCATTTAAACCGCAAGTATTTGATGGTAAATCATTTGTTCGCATGGATTTGAAGCTAAGCCTTCTAATTCGCTTTGATTTGAAGCAAAATCATGTGTTTGGCATGGATTTAAAGCTAACTCGTTTGTTTTGCATGCAGTTGAAGCTAAGTCATGTATATCACAAGTATATGAAGCTAAACCATTTGTTTCGCATGGATTCGTAGCTCTGCCTCCTACTTCGCATTGATTTAGAGCTAAATCATGTGTTCCGCATGGATTTAAAGCTAACTCGTTTGTTTTGCATGCAGTTGAAGCTAAGTCATGTATATCACAAGTGTTTGAAGCTAAACCATTTGTTTCGCATGGATTCGAATATAACCTTTCTACTTCGCATTGATTTGAAGCTAAATCATGTGTTTCGCATGGATTTGAAGCTAACTCGTTTGTTTCGCATGCTGTTGAATCTAAATCATGTATATCACAAGTATTTGAATATGAACCATTTGATTAGCATGGATTCGAAGATAATCCTTCTACTTCGCATTGATTTGATGTTAAATCATATGTTTCGCATGGATTTGAAGCTATCTCGTTTGTTTCGCATGCACTTGAATCTAAATCATGTATATCACAAGTATTTGAAGCTAAACCATTTGTTTCGCATGGATTCGAAGATCAGCCTTCTGCTTCGCATTGATTTGAAGCTAAATCATGTGTTTCGCATGGATTTCAAGCTATATGACTTCTATTCACAAGTATGTGAAGCTAAATCATTCGTTTCCCATGGATTTAAAGCTATGCCTTCTACTACGCATTGATTTTGAGTTAAATCATGTGTTTCGCATGCATTTGAGGCTAACTCGTTTGTTTCGCATGCAGTTGAAGTTAAATCATGTATATCAAAGTATTTGAAGCTAAACGATTTGTTTCGCATGGATTTGAAGATATGCCCTCTACTTCGCATTGATGTGCAGCTAAATCATGTGCTTCGTATGGATTTTAAGCGAACTCGTTTGTTTCGCATGCAGTTGAATCTAAATCATGTTTATCACAAGTCTTTGAAGCTAAACCATTTGTATCGCATGGATTTGAAGCTAAGCCTTCTACTTCGCATTGATTTGAAGTTAAATCATGTGTTTTGCTTGGATTTGAAGCTAACTCGTTTCTTTCGCATGCAGTTGAAGCGAAATCATGTATATCATAAGTATTTGAAACTAAACCAATTGTTTCGCATGGATGCGAAGATGACCCTTCTACTTCGCATTGATTTGAAGTTAAGTCATGTGTTTTGCATGGATTTCAATCATGTGCTTCCCCTGGATTTGAAGCTATCTCGTTTGTTTCCCATGCTGTTGAAACTAAATCATGTATATCACAAGTATTTGAATCTGAACCATTTGATTCGCATGGATTCGAAGATCAGCCTTCATCTTCGCATTGATTTGAAGCTAAATCATGTGTTTCGCATGGATTTGAATCTACCTCGTTTGTTTCGCATGCACTTGAACATAAATCAAGCATATCACAAGTATTTGAAGCTAAACCGTTTGATTCGCATGGATTTGAAGCTAAGCCTTCTACTTCGCATTGATTTGAAGCTATATCATGTGTTCCGCTTGGATTTTAAGCTAACTCGTTTGTATCACATGCAGTTGAAGTTAAATCATGTATATCACAAGTATTTGAAGCTAAACGATTTTATTTCGCATGGATTTGAAGATATGCACTCTACTTCGCATTGATTTGCAGCTAAATCATGTGCTTCGTATGGATTTTAAGCTAACTCGTTTGTTTCGCATGCAGTTGAAGCTAAATTATGTATATCACAAGCATTTGAAGCTAAACCGTTTGTTTCGCATGGACTTCAAACCACGCCTTCTACTTCGCATTGATTTGAAGCTAAATAATTTGTTTCGCTTGGATTTGAAGCTAAGCCTTGTACTTCGCATTGATTTGAAGCTAAATCATGTGTTTCGCATGGATTTAAAGCTAACTCGTTTGTTTCGCATGCAGTTGAAGCTAAATCATGTATATCACAGGTCTTTGAAGCTAAACCATTTGTTTCGCATGTATTTGAAGCTAACTCGTTTGTTTCGCATGCTGTTGAATCTAAATCATGCATATCACAAGTATTTGAATATGAACCATTTGATTAGCATGGATTCGAAGATGACCCTTCTTCTTCGCGTTGATTTGAAGCTAAATCATGTGTTTCGCATGGATTTGAAGCTAACTCGTTTGTTTCGCATGCACTTGAATGTAAATCATGTATATCACAAGTATTTGAAGCTAAACCATTTGATTCCCATGGATTTAAAGCTATGCCTTCTACTTCGCATTGATTTGGAGTTAAATCATGTGTTTCGCATGGATTTGAGGCTAGCTCGTTTGTTACGCATGCAGTTGAATCTAAATCAAGTATATCACAAGTATTTGAAGCTAAACCGTTTGATTCGCATGGATTTGAAGCTAAGCCTTCTACTTCGCAATGATTTGCAGCTAAATCATGTGTTTCGCATGGATTTGAAGCTAACTCGTTTGTTTCGCCTGCATTTCAAGCTATATCACATCTATTCACAATATGTGAAGCTAAATCATTCGTTTCCCATGGATTTAAAGCTATGCCTTCTTCTTCGCATTGATTTGAAGCTAAATCATGTGTTTCGCATGGATTTGAAGCTAACTCGTTTGTTTCGCATGCAGTAGAAGCTAAATCATGTATATCACAAGTATTTGAAGCTAAACGATTTTATTTCGCATGGATTTGAAGATATGCCCTCTACTTCGCATTGATTTGCAGCTAAATCATGTGCTTCGTATGGATTTTAAGCTAACTCGTTTGTTTCGCATGCAGTTGAAGCTAAATTATGTATATCACAAGCATTTGAAGCTAAACCGTTTGTTTCGCATGGACTTCAAACCACGCCTTCTACTTCGCATTGATTTGAAGCTAAATAATTTGTTTCGCTTGGATTTGAAGCTAAGCCTTGTACTTCGCATTGATTTGAAGCTAAATCATGTGTTTCGCATGAATTTAAAGCTAACTCGTTTGTTTCGCATGCAGTTGAAGCTAAATCATGTATATCACAGGTCTTTGAAGCTAAACCATTTGTTTCGCATGTATTTGAAGCTAACTCGTTTGTTTCGCATGCTGTAGAATCTAAATCATGCATATCACAAGTATTTGAATCTGAACCATTTGATTAGCATGGATTCGAAGATGACCCTTCTTCTTCGCGTTGATTTGAAGCTAAATCATGTGTTTCGCATGGATTTGAAGCTAACTCGTTTGTTTCGCATGCTGTTGAAGCTAACTCATGTATATCACAAGTATTTGAAGCTAATCCATTTGATTCCCATGGATTTAAAGCTATGCCTTCTACTTCGCATTGATTTGGAGTTAAATCATGTGTTTCGCATTGATTTGAATCTATCTCGTTTGTTTCGCATGCACTTGAATATAAATCAAGCATATCACAAGTATTTGAAGCTAAACCGTTTGATTCGCATGGATTTGAAGCTAAACCTTCTACCTCGCATTGATTTGAAGATAAATCATGTGTTTCGCTTGGATTTGAAGCTAACTTGTTTGTTTCGTACGCACTTGAATCTAAATCAAGTATATCACAAGTATTTGAAGCTAAACCGTTTGATTCGCATGGATTTGAAGCTAAGCCTTCTACTTCGCATTGATTTGAAGCTAAATCATGTGTTTCGCATGGATTTGAAGCTAACTCGTTTGTTTCGCCTGCATTTCAAGCTATATCACATCTATTCACAATATGTGAAGCTAAATCATTCGTTTCCCATGGATTTAAAGCTATGCCTTCTACTTCCCATTGATTTGGAGTTAAATCATGTGTTTCGCATGGATTTGAGGCTAGCTCGTTTGTTACGCATGCAGTTGAAGCGAAATCATGTATATCATAAGTATTTGAAGCTAAACCATTTGTTTCGCATGGATTCGATGATAACCCTTCTACTTCGCATTGATTTGAAGCTAAAGCAAGTGTTTCGCATGGATTTGAATCTAACTCGTTTGTTTCGCATGCACTTGAATCTAAATCATGTATATCACAAGTATTTGAAGCTAAACAGTTTCATTCGCATGGATTTGAAGCTAAGCCTTCTACTTCGCATTGATTTGAAGATAAATCATGTGTTTCGCTTGGATTTGAAGATCAGCCTTCTACTTCGCATTGATTTGTAGCTAAATAATGTGTTTCGCTTGGGTTTTAAGCTAACTCATTTGTTTCACATGCAGTTGAAGTTAAATCATGAATATCACAAGTATTTGAAGCTAAACGATTTGTTTCGCATGGATTTGAATATAAGCCTCCTATTTCGCATTGATTTGAAGCTAAATCATGTGTTTCGCATGGATTTAAAGCGAACTCTTTTATTTCGCATGCAGTTGAAGCTAAATCATGTGTATCACAGGTCTTTGAAGTTAAACCATTTGTTTCGCATGGATTCGAAGATAACCCTTCTACTTCGCATTGATTTGAAGATAAATAATGTGTTTCGCTTGGATTTGAAGCAAACTCGTTTGTATCGCACGCACTTGAATTTAGATCAAGTATATCACAAGTATTTGAAGCTAAACCGTTTGATTCGCATGGATCTGAAGCTAAGCCTTCTACTTCGCATTGATTTGAAGACAAATCATGTGTTTCGCTTGGATTTTAAGCTAACTCGTTTGTTTCACATGCAGTTGAAGCTAAATCACGTATATCACAAGTGTTTGAAGCTAAACCATTTGTTTTGGATGGATTCGAAGATCAGCCTTCTGCTTCGCATTGATTTGATGATAAATGATATCTTTCGCATGGATTTGAAGCTATTTCGACGTTTCGCATGCACTTGAATCTAAATCATGTATATCACAAGTATTTGAAGCTAAACCATTTGATTCCCATGGATTTAAAGCTATGCCTTCTACTTCGCATTGATTTGGAGTTAAATCATGTGTTTCGCATGGATTTGAATCTATCTCGTTTGTTTCGCATGCACTTGATTATAAATCAAGCATATCACAAGTATTTGAAGCTAAACCTTTTTATTTGAATGGATTTGAACCTAAGCCTTCTACCTCGCATTGATTTGAACATAAATCATGTGTTTTGCTTGGATTTGAAGCTAACTCGTTTGTGTCGCCTGCATTTCAAGCTATATCACTTCTATTCACAATATGTGAAGCCAAATCATTCGTTTCCCATGGATTTAAAGCTATGCCTTCTACTTCGCATTGATTTGGTGTTAAATCATGTGTTTCGCATGGATTTGAGGCTAGCACGTTTGTTTGGCATGCAGTTGAAGCTAAATCATGTATATCACAATTTGTTTGAAGCTACACCATTTGTTTTGCATGGATTCGAAGATAATCCTTCTACTTCGCATTGACTTGAAGCTAAATCATGTGTTTCGCATGGATTTAAAGCGAACTCATTTGTTTCGCATGCAGTTGAAGCTAAATCATGTGTATCACAGGACTTTGAAGCTAAACCATTTGTTTCGTATGGATTCGAAGATAACCCTTCTACTTCGCATTGATTTCAAGATAAATAATGTGTTTCGCTTGGATTTGAAGCAAACTCGTTTGTATCGCACGCACTTGAATCTAGATCAAGTATATCACAAGTATTTGAAGCTAAACCGTTTGATTCGCATGGATCTGAAGCTATGCCTTCTACTTCGCATTGATTTGGAGCTAAATCATGTGTTTCGCATGGATTTAAAGCTAACTCGAATGTTTCGCATGCAGTTGAAGCTAAATCATGTATATCACAGGTCTTTGAAGCTAAACCATTTGTTTCGCATGTATTTGAAGCTAACTCGTTTGTTTCGCATGCTGTTGAATCTAAATCATGCATATCACAAGTATTTGAATCTGAACCATTTGATTAGCATGGATTTGAAGATGACCCTTCTTCTTCGCGTTGATTTGAAGCTAAATCATGTGTTTCGCATGGATTTGAAGCTAACTCGTTTGTTTCGCATGCACTTGAATGTAAATCATGTATATCACAAGTATTTGAAGCTAAACCGTTTGATTCGCATGGATTTGAAGCTAAACCTTCTACCTCGCATTGATTTGAAGATAAATCATGTGTTTCGCTTGGATTTGAAGCTAACTCGTTTGTTTCGTACGCACTTGAATCTAAATCAAGTATATCACAAGTATTTGAAGCTAAACCGTTTGATTCGCATGGATTTGAAGCTAAGCCTTCTACTTCTCATTGATTTGAAGCTAAATCATGTGTTTCGCATGGATTTGAAGCTAACTCGTTTGTTTCGCAAGCAGTTGAAGCTAAATCATGTATATCACAAGTGTTTGAAGCTAAACCATTTGATTAGCATGGATTAGAAGATCACCCCTCTTCTTCGCATTGATTTGAAGATAATCATGTGTTTCGCATGTATTTGAAACTAACTCGTTTGTTTCGCATGCAGTTGAAGATAAGTCATGCATATCACAGGTATTTGAAGATAAACCATTTGATTCCCATGGATTTGAAGCTATGCCTTCTACTTCGCATTGATTTGGAGCTAAATCATGTGTTTCGCATGGATTTAAAGCTAACTCGTTTGTTTCGCATGCAGTTGAAGCTAAATCATGTATATCACAATTTGGTTGAAGCTAAACTATTTGTTTTGCATGGATTCGAAGATAATCCTTCTTCTTCGAATTGATTTGAAGCTAAATCATGTGTTTCGCATGGATTTGAAGCTAACTCGTTTGTTTCGCATGCAGTTGAAGCTAAATCATGTATATCACAAGTGTATGAAGCTAAATCATTTGTTTCGCATGGATTCGAAGATAACCCTTCTACTTCGCATTGATTTGAAGCTAAATCATGTGTTTCGCATGGATTGGAAGCAAAGACTTCTACTTTGCATTGATTTGGAGTTAAATCATGTGTTTCGCATGGATTTAAAGCTAACTCGTTGTTTCACAAGCAGTTGAAGCTAAATCATGTATATCACAAGTGTTTGAAGCTAAGCCATTTGATTAGCATGGATTCGAAAATCACCCCTCTCCTTCGCATTGATTTGAAGATAATCATGTGTTTCGCATGGATTTGAATCTAACTCGTTTGTTTCGCATGCAGTTGAAGATAAGTAATGCATATCACAAGTATTTGAAGATAAACCATTTGATTCCCATGGATTTGAAGCTATGCCTTCTTCTTCGCATTGATTTGGAGCTAAATCACGTGTTTCGCATGGATTTAAAGCTAACTCGTTTGTTTCGCATGCAGTTGAAGCTAAATCATGTATATCACAAGTGTTTGAATCTAAATCATTTGTTTCGCATGGATTCGAAGATAACCCTTCTACTTCGCATTGATTTGAAGCTAAATCATGTGTCTCGCATGGATTTCAAGCAAAGCCTTCTACTTCGCATTGATTTGGAGTTAAATCATGAGTTTCGCATGGATTTAAAGCTAACTCGTTGTTTCGCATGCAGTTGAAGCTAAATCATGTATATAACAAGTGTTTGAAGCTAAATCATTTGTTTCGCATGGATTCGAAGATAACCCTTCTACTTCGCATTGATTTGAAGCTAAATCATTTGTTTCGCATGGATTTGAAGCTAACTCGTTTGTTTCGCATGCTGTTGAAACTAAATCATGTATATCACAAGTATTTGAAGCTAAACCATTTGATTCCCATGGATTTGTAGCTATGCCTTCTACTTCGCATTGATTTGGAGCTAAATCACGTGTTTCGCATGGATTTACAGCTAAATCGTTTGTTTCGCATGCTGTTGAAGCTAAATCATGTATATCACAAGTATTTGCAGCTAAACCATTTGTTTCGCATGGATTCGTAGATAAGCCTTCTAATTCGCATCGATTTGAAGCTAAGTCATGTGTTTCGCATGGTTTTTGAAGCTAACTCGTTTGTTTCGCATGCTGTTGAAGCTAAATCATGTATATCACAAGTGTTTGAAGCTAAACCATTTGTTTCGCATGGATTCGAAGATAACCCATCTACTTCGCATTGGTTTGAAGCTAAATCATTTGTTTCGCATGGATTTGAAGCTAACTCGTTTGTTTCGCATGCTGTTGAAACTAAAGCATGTATATCACAAGTATTTGAAGCTAAACCATTTGATTCCCATGGATTTGTAGCTATGCCTTCTACTTCGCATTGATTTGGAGCTAAATCACGTGTTTCGCATGGATTTACAGCTAAATCGTTTGTTTCGCATGCTGTTGAAGCTAAATCATGTATATCACAAGTATTTGAATATGAACCATTTGATTAGCATGGATTCGAAGATCACCACTCTTCTTCGCATTGATTTGAAGATAATCATGTGTTTCGCAAGGATTTGAAGCTAACTCGTTTGTTTCGCATGCAGTTAAAGCTAAATCATGTATATAACAAGTGTTTGAAGCTAAATCATTTGTTTCGCATGGATTCGAAGATAACCCTTCTACTTCGCATTGATTAGAAGCTAAATCATGTGTTTCGCATGGATTTCAAGCAAAGCCTTCTACTTCTCATTGATTTGGAGTTAAATCATGTGTTTCGCATGGATTTAAAGCTAACTCGTTGTTTCGCATGCAGTTGAAGCTAAATCATGTATATCACAAGTGTTTGAAGCTAAACCATTTGTTTCGCATGGACTCGAAGATAACCCTTCTACTTCGCATTGATTTGAAGCTAAATCATGTGTAGCGCATGGATTAGAAGCTAACCCGTTTGTTTCGCATGCAGTTGAAGCTAAATCATGTATATCACAAGTGTTTGAAGCTAAACCATTTTATTCCCATGGATTTGAAGCTATGCCTTCTACTTCGCATTGATTTGATGTTAAATCATATGTCTCGCATGGATTTGAAGCTAACTCGTTTGTTTCGCATGCAGTTGATGCTCAATCATGTATATCACAAGTATTTGCAGCTAAACCATTTGTTTCGCATGGATTCGTAGATAAGCCTTCTACTTCGCATTGATTTGAAGCTAAATCATGTGTTTCGCATGGATTTGAAGCTAACTCGTTTGTTTCGCATACTGTTGAAGCTAAATCATGTATATCACAAGTATTTGAAGCTAAACCATTTGATTCCCATGGATTTGAAGCTATGCCTTCTACTTCGCATTGATTTGGAGATAAATCATGTGTTTCGCATGGATTTAAAGCTAACTCGTTTGTTTCGCGTGCAGTTGAAGCTAAATCAAGCATATCACAAGTATTTGAAGCTAAACCATTTGCTTCGCATGGATTCGAAGATCAGCCTTCTGCTTCGCATTGATTTGATGTGAAATCATATGTTTCGCATGGATTTGAATCTATCTCGTTTGTTTCGCACGCACTTGAATCTAAATCAAGTATATCACAAGTATTTGAAGGTAAACCGATTCATTCGCATGGATTTGGAGCTAAGCCGTCTACCTCGCATTGATTTGAAGATAAATCATGTGTTTCGCTTCGGTTAGAAGCTAACTCGTTTGTTTAGCATGCACTTGAAGCTAAATCATGTATATCACAAGTATTAGAAGCTAAACATTTTGTTTCGCATGGGTTTGAAGCTAAGCATTCTTCGTCGCATTGATTTGAAGCTGAATCATGTGTTTCGCTTGATTTTGAAACTATGCCTTCGACCTCGCACTGATATGAAGCTAAATCATGTGTTTCGCTTCGAATTGAAGCTACCTAGCTTATGTCGCATGAATTTGAAGTTAAATCATGTATATCACAAGTATTTGAAGCTAAACCGTTTGATTGGCACGGATTTGAAGCTAAGCCTTCTTCTTCGCATTGATTTGCAGCCAAATCGTATGTTTCGCATGGATTTGAATCTAACTCGTTTCTTTTGCATGGAGTTGAATCTAAATCATGTATATCACAAGTATTTGAAGCTAAAACATTTGTTTCGCATGGATTTGAAAATCAGCCTTCTACTTCGCATTGTTTTGAAGCTGAATCCTGTGTTTCGCATGGATTTGAAGCTAACTCGTTTGTTTCGCATGCAGTTGAAGCTAAATCATGTATATCACAAGTGTTTGAAGCTAAACCACTTGTTTCGCATGGATTCGAAGATAACCCTTCTACTTCGCATTGATTTGAAGCTAAATCATGTGTTTCGCATGGATTTGAAGCTAACTCGTTTGTTTCGCGTGCAGTTGAAGCTAAATCATGTATATCACATGTATTTGAAGCTAAACTATTTGTTTCGCATGGATTCGAAGATCAGCCTTCTGCTTCGCATTGATTTGATGTTAAATCATATTTTTCGCACGCAGTTGAAACTAACTCGTTTGTTTTCGCATGCAGTTGAAGCTAAACCATGTATATCACAAGTATTTGATGCTAAACCGTTTGTTTGACATGGATTTGAAGCTATGCCTCCTACTTCGCATTGATTTGGAGCTAAATCATGTGTTCCGCATGGATTTAAAGCTAACTCGTTTGTTTCGCATGCAGTTGAAGCTAAACCATGTATATCACAAGTATTTGAAGCTAAACCGTTTGATTCGCATTGATTTGAAGCTAAGCCTTCTACCTCGCATTGATTTGAAGATAAATCATGTGTATCGCTTGGATTTGAAGCTAACTCGTTTATTTCGCACGCACTTGAATCTAAATCAAGTATATCACAAGTATTTGAAGCTAAACCGTTTGATTCGCATGGATTTGAAGTTAAGCCTTCTACTTCGCATTGATTGGAAGCTATATCATGCGATCCGCTTGGATTTTAAGCTAACTCGTTTTTATCACATGCAGCTGAAGTTAAATCATGTATATCACAAGTATTTGAAGCTAAACGATTTGTTTCGCATGGATTTGAAGATATGCCCTCTACTTCGCATTGATTTGCAGCTAAATCATGTGCTTCGTATGGATTTTAAGCTAACTCGTTTGTTTCGCTGCATTTCAAGCTATATCACTTCTATTCACAAGTATGTGAAGCTAAATCATTCGTTTCCCATGGATTTAATGCTATGCCTTCTACTTCGCATTGATTTGGAGTTAAATCATGTGTTTTGCTTGGATTTGTATCTAACTCGTGTGTTTCACATGCAGTTGAAGCTAAATCATGTGTATCACAAGTATTTGAAGCTAAACCATCTGTTTTCAGATGGATATGAAGATAAGCCATCTATTTCGCTTTGATTTGAATCTAAATCATGTGTTTCGCATTGACTTGAAGCTAAATCATGTGTTTTGCATGAATTTGAAGGTGACACGTTTGTTTTTCCTGCATTTGAATCTATTTCATTTAAACCGCAAGTATTTGATGGTAAATCATTTGTTCGCATGGATTTGAAGCTAAGCCTTCTACTTCGCTTTGATTTGAAGCAAAATCATGTGTTTGGCATGGATTTTAAGCTACCTCAATCGTTTCGCATGCAGTTGAAGCTATATCATGTATATCACAAGTAATTGGTGCTAAACCAATTGATTCGCATGAATTTGAAGCTAAATCATGTGGTTCGCATGGACTTGAAGCCAACTCGTTCGTTTCGCATGCAGTGGAAGCTAAATCATGTACATCACAAGTAGTTGAAGCTAAACCATTTGTTTCGCATGGATTCGTAGCTCTGCCTCCTACTTCGCATTGATTTAGAGCTAAATCATGTGTTCCGCATGGATTTAAAGCTAACTCGTTTGTTTTGCATGCAGTTGAAGCTAAGTCATGTATATCACAAGTGTTTGAAGCTAACCATTTGTTTCGCATGGATTCGAATATAACCTTTCTACTTCGCATTGATTTGAAGCTAAATCATGTGTTTCGCATGGATTTGAAGCTAACTCGTTTGTTTCGCGTGCAGTTGAAGCTAAATCAAGCATATCACAAGTATTTGAAGCTAAACCATTTGCTTCGCATGGATTCGAAGATCAGCCTTCTGCTTCGCATTGATTTGATGTGAAATCATATGTTTTCGCATGGATTTGAATCTATCTCGTTTGTTTCGCACGCACTTGAATCTAAATCAAGTATATCACAAGTATTTGAAGGTAAACCGTTTCGTTCGCATGGATTTGGAGCTAAGCCGTCTACCTAGCATTGATTTGAAGATAAATCATGTGTTTCGCTTCGATTTGAAGCTAACTCGTTTGTTTAGCATGCACTTGAAGCTAAATCATGTATATCACAAGTATTAGAAGCTAAACATTTTGTTTCGCATGGGTTTGAAGCTAAGCATTCTTCGTCGCATTGATTTGAAGCTGAATCATGTGTTTCGCTTGATTTTGAAACTATGCCTTCGACCTCGCACTGATATGAAGCTAAATCATGTGTTTTGCTTCGAATTGAAGCTACCTAGCTTATGTCGCATGCATTTGAAGTTAAATCATGTATATCACAAGTATTTGAAGCTAAACCGTTTGATTGGCACGGATTTGAAGCTAAGCCTTCTTCTTCGCATTGATTTGCAGCCAAATCGTATGTTTCGCATGGATTTGAATCTAACTCGTTTCTTTTGCATGGAGTTGAATCTAAATCATGTATATCACAAGTATTTGAAGCGAAACCATTTGTTTCGCATGGATTTGAAAATCAGCCTTCTACTTCGCATTGTTTTGAAGCTGAATCCTGTGTTTCGCATGGATTTGAAGCTAACTCGTTTGTTTCGCATGCAGTTGAAGCTAAATCATGTATATCACAAGTGTTTGAAGCTAAACCACTTGTTTCGCATGGATTCGAAGATAACCCTTCTACTTCGCATTGATTTGAAGCTAAATCATGTGTTTCGCATGGATTTGCAGCTAACTCGTTTGTTTCGCGTGCAGTTGAAGCTAAATCATGTATATCACATGTATTTGAAGCTAAACTATTTGTTTCGCATGGATTCGTAGATCAGCCTTCTGCTTCGCATGATTTGATGTTAAATCATATTTTTCGCACGCAGTTGAAACTAACTCGTTTGTTTCACATGCAGTTGAAGCTAAACCATGTATATCACAAGTATTTGATGCTAAACCGTTTGTTTGACATGGATTTGAAGCTATGCCTCCTACTTCGCATTGATTTGGAGCTAAATCATGTGTTCCGCATGGATTTAAAGCTAACTCGTTTGTTTCGCATGCAGTTGAAGCTAAACCATGTATATCACAAGTATTTGAAGCTAAACCGTTTGATTCGCATGGATTTGAAGCTAAGCCTTCTACCTCGCATTGATTTGAAGATAAATCATGTGTTTCGCTTGGATTTGAAGCTAACTCGTTTCTTTCGCATGCAGTTGAAGCGAAATCATGTATATCATAAGTATTTGAAGCTAAACCAATTGTTTCGCATGGATGCGAAGATGACCCTTCTACTTCGCATTGATTTGGAGTTAAGCCATGTGTTTCGCATGGATTTCAAGCTAACTCGTTTGTTTCGCATGCTGTTGAAGCTAAATCATGTATATCACAAGTATTTGAATCTGAACCATTTGATTCGCATGGATACGAAGATCAGCCTTCATCTTCGCATTGATTTGAAGCTGAATCATGTGTTTCGCATGGATTTGAATCTACCTCGTTTGTTTCGCATGCACTTGAATATAACTCAAGCATATCACAAGAATTTGAAGCTAAACCGTTTGATTCGCATGGATTTGTAGCTAAGACTTCTACTTCGCATTGATTTGAAGATAGATCACGTGTTTCGCATGGATTTGAAGCTAACTCGTTTGTTTCGCATGCTGTTGCTGCTAAATCATGTATATTACAAGTATTTGAAGCTAGACCATTTGATTCGCATGGATTTGAAGCTAATCCTAATACTTCGCATTGATTTGCAGCTAAATCATGTGTTTCGTATTGATTTGAAGCTAACTCGTTTGTCTGGCCTGCATTTGAAGCTATATCACTTATATGCGCAAGTATTGGAAACTAAATCATTCGTTACGCATGGATTTGATGCTGAGTCGTCTTCTTCGCATTGATTTGAAGCTAAATCATGTGTTTCGTTTGGATTTGAAGCTAAATCATGTATATCACAAGTACTTGAAACTAAACCATTTGTTTCGCATTGATTTGAAGCTAATCCTACTACTTCGCATTGATTTGAAGTTAAATCATGTGTTTACCTTGTATTTCAAGCTAACTCGTTTGATTCGCATGCAGTTGACTCTAAATCGTGTTTATCACAAGTATTTGAAGCTGAACCATTTGTTTCGCATTGATTTCAAGCCAAGCCTACTACTTCGCATTGATGTGAAGTCAAATCATGTGTTTCCCTTGGACTTGAAGCTAAACCATCTACATCGCATTGATTTGATGCTAAATCATGTGATTCGCTTGGATTTGAAGCTAATTCGTTTGTTTCGCCTGCAGTTGAAGCTAAATCATGTATATCACAAGTGTTTGAAGCTAAACCACTTGTTTCGCATGGATTCGAAGCAAAGCCATCTACTTTGAATTGATTTGAAGCTAAATCATGTGTTTCGCATGGATTTGAAGCTAACTCGTTTGTTTCGCATGCTGTTGAAGCTAAATCATGTATATCACAAGTATTTGAAGCTAAACCATTTGATTCCCATGGATTTGAAGCTATGCCTTCTACTTCGCATTGATTTGGAGTTAAATCATGTGTTTCGAATGGATTTAAAGCTAACTCGATGGTTTCGCATGCAGTTGAAAGTAACTCGTATGTTTCGCATGCTGTTGAAGCTTAATCATGTATATCACAAGTATTTGAATGTAAATCATTTGTTTCGCATGGATTTGAAGCTATATCACTTATATCGCAATTATCTGAAGATAAATCATTTGTTTCTCATGTCTTTGAAGCAAAGCTTTTTACTCCGCAATGATTTGAATCTAAATCATGTGATTCGCATGGATTTGAAGCTAAGCCTTCTACCTCGCATTGATTTGAAGCTACATCATATGTTTCGCATGGATTTGTATCTAACTCGTGTGTTTCACATGCAGTTGAAGCTAAATCATGTGTATCACAAGTATTTGAAGCTAAACCATCTGTTTCAGATGGATATGAAGATAAGCCATCTATTTCGCTTTGATTTGAATCTAAATCATGTGTTTCGCATTGACTTGAAGCTAAATCATGTGTTTTGCATGAATTTGTAGGTGACACGTTTGTTTTTCCTGCATTTGAATCTATTTCATTTAAACCGCAAGTATTTGATGGTAAATCATTTGTTCGCATGGATTTGAAGCTAAGCCTTCTAATTCGCTTTGATTTGAAGCAAAATCATGTGTTTGGCATGGATTTAAAGCTAACTCGTTTGTTTTGCATGCAGTTGAAGCTAAGTCATGTATATCCCAAGTATATGAAGCTAAACCATTTGTTTCGCATGGATTCGTAGCTCTGCCTCCTACTTCGCATTGATTTAGAGCTAAATCATGTGTTCCGCATGGATTTAAAGCTAACTCGTTTGTTTTGCATGCAGTTGAAGCTAAGTCATGTATATCACAAGTGTTTGAAGCTAAACCATTTGTTTCGCATGGATTCGAATATAACCTTTCTACTTCGCATTGATTTGAAGCTAAATCATGTGTTTCGCATGGATTTGAAGCTAACTCGTTTGTTTCGCATGCTGTTGAATCTAAATCATGTATATCACAAGTATTTGAATATGAACCATTTGATTAGCATGGATTCGAAGATAATCCTTCTACTTCGCATTGATTTGATGTTAAATCATATGTTTCGCATGGATTTGAAGCTATCTCGTTTGTTTCGCATGCACTTGAATCTAAATCATGTATATCACAAGTATTTGAAGCTAAACCATTTGTTTCGCATGGATTCGAAGATCAGCCTTCTGCTTCGCATTGATTTGAAGCTAAATCATGTGTTTCGCATGGATTTCAAGCTATATGACTTCTATTCACAAGTATGTGAAGCTAAATCATTCGTTTCCCATGGATTTAAAGCTATGCCTTCTACTACGCATTGATTTTGAGTTAAATCATGTGTTTCGCATGCATTTGAGGCTAACTCGTTTGTTTCGCATGCAGTTGAAGTTAAATCATGTATATCAAAGTATTTGAAGCTAAACGATTTGTTTCGCATGGATTTGAAGATATGCCCTCTACTTCGCATTGATGTGCAGCTAAATCATGTGCTTCGTATGGATTTTAAGCGAACTCGTTTGTTTCGCATGCAGTTGAATCTAAATCATGTTTATCACAAGTCTTTGAAGCTAAACCATTTGTATCGCATGGATTTGAAGCTAAGCCTTCTACTTCGCATTGATTTGAAGTTAAATCATGTGTTTTGCTTGGATTTGAAGCTAACTCGTTTCTTTCGCATGCAGTTGAAGCGAAATCATGTATATCATAAGTATTTGAAACTAAACCAATTGTTTCGCATGGATGCGAAGATGACCCTTCTACTTCGCATTGATTTGAAGTTAAGTCATGTGTTTTGCATGGATTTCAATCATGTGCTTCCCCTGGATTTGAAGCTATCTCGTTTGTTTCCCATGCTGTTGAAACTAAATCATGTATATCACAAGTATTTGAATCTGAACCATTTGATTCGCATGGATTCGAAGATCAGCCTTCATCTTCGCATTGATTTGAAGCTAAATCATGTGTTTCGCATGGATTTGAATCTACCTCGTTTGTTTCGCATGCACTTGAACATAAATCAAGCATATCACAAGTATTTGAAGCTAAACCGTTTGATTCGCATGGATTTGAAGCTAAGCCTTCTACTTCGCATTGATTTGAAGCTATATCATGTGTTCCGCTTGGATTTTAAGCTAACTCGTTTGTATCACATGCAGTTGAAGTTAAATCATGTATATCACAAGTATTTGAAGCTAAACGATTTTATTTCGCATGGATTTGAAGATATGCACTCTACTTCGCATTGATTTGCAGCTAAATCATGTGCTTCGTATGGATTTTAAGCTAACTCGTTTGTTTCGCATGCAGTTGAAGCTAAATTATGTATATCACAAGCATTTGAAGCTAAACCGTTTGTTTCGCATGGACTTCAAACCACGCCTTCTACTTCGCATTGATTTGAAGCTAAATAATTTGTTTCGCTTGGATTTGAAGCTAAGCCTTGTACTTCGCATTGATTTGAAGCTAAATCATGTGTTTCGCATGGATTTAAAGCTAACTCGTTTGTTTCGCATGCAGTTGAAGCTAAATCATGTATATCACAGGTCTTTGAAGCTAAACCATTTGTTTCGCATGTATTTGAAGCTAACTCGTTTGTTTCGCATGCTGTTGAATCTAAATCATGCATATCACAAGTATTTGAATATGAACCATTTGATTAGCATGGATTCGAAGATGACCCTTCTTCTTCGCGTTGATTTGAAGCTAAATCATGTGTTTCGCATGGATTTGAAGCTAACTCGTTTGTTTCGCATGCACTTGAATGTAAATCATGTATATCACAAGTATTTGAAGCTAAACCATTTGATTCCCATGGATTTAAAGCTATGCCTTCTACTTCGCATTGATTTGGAGTTAAATCATGTGTTTCGCATGGATTTGAGGCTAGCTCGTTTGTTACGCATGCAGTTGAATCTAAATCAAGTATATCACAAGTATTTGAAGCTAAACCGTTTGATTCGCATGGATTTGAAGCTAAGCCTTCTACTTCGCAATGATTTGAAGCTAAATCATGTGTTTCGCATGGATTTGAAGCTAACTCGTTTGTTTCGCCTGCATTTCAAGCTATATCACATCTATTCACAATATGTGAAGCTAAATCATTCGTTTCCCATGGATTTAAAGCTATGCCTTCTTCTTCGCATTGATTTGAAGCTAAATCATGTGTTTCGCATGGATTTGAAGCTAACTCGTTTGTTTCGCATGCAGTAGAAGCTAAATCATGTATATCACAAGTATTTGAAGCTAAACGATTTTATTTCGCATGGATTTGAAGATATGCCCTCTACTTCGCATTGATTTGCAGCTAAATCATGTGCTTCGTATGGATTTTAAGCTAACTCGTTTGTTTCGCATGCAGTTGAAGCTAAATTATGTATATCACAAGCATTTGAAGCTAAACCGTTTGTTTCGCATGGACTTCAAACCACGCCTTCTACTTCGCATTGATTTGAAGCTAAATAATTTGTTTCGCTTGGATTTGAAGCTAAGCCTTGTACTTCGCATTGATTTGAAGCTAAATCATGTGTTTCGCATGAATTTAAAGCTAACTCGTTTGTTTCGCATGCAGTTGAAGCTAAATCATGTATATCACAGGTCTTTGAAGCTAAACCATTTGTTTCGCATGTATTTGAAGCTAACTCGTTTGTTTCGCATGCTGTAGAATCTAAATCATGCATATCACAAGTATTTGAATCTGAACCATTTGATTAGCATGGATTCGAAGATGACCCTTCTTCTTCGCGTTGATTTGAAGCTAAATCATGTGTTTCGCATGGATTTGAAGCTAACTCGTTTGTTTCGCATGCTGTTGAAGCTAACTCATGTATATCACAAGTATTTGAAGCTAATCCATTTGATTCCCATGGATTTAAAGCTATGCCTTCTACTTCGCATTGATTTGGAGTTAAATCATGTGTTTCGCATTGATTTGAATCTATCTCGTTTGTTTCGCATGCACTTGAATATAAATCAAGCATATCACAAGTATTTGAAGCTAAACCGTTTGATTCGCATGGATTTGAAGCTAAACCTTCTACCTCGCATTGATTTGAAGATAAATCATGTGTTTCGCTTGGATTTGAAGCTAACTTGTTTGTTTCGTACGCACTTGAATCTAAATCAAGTATATCACAAGTATTTGAAGCTAAACCGTTTGATTCGCATGGATTTGAAGCTAAGCCTTCTACTTCGCATTGATTTGAAGCTAAATCATGTGTTTCGCATGGATTTGAAGCTAACTCGTTTGTTTCGCCTGCATTTCAAGCTATATCACATCTATTCACAATATGTGAAGCTAAATCATTCGTTTCCCATGGATTTAAAGCTATGCCTTCTACTTCCCATTGATTTGGAGTTAAATCATGTGTTTCGCATGGATTTGAGGCTAGCTCGTTTGTTACGCATGCAGTTGAAGCGAAATCATGTATATCATAAGTATTTGAAGCTAAACCATTTGTTTCGCATGGATTCGATGATAACCCTTCTACTTCGCATTGATTTGAAGCTAAAGCAAGTGTTTCGCATGGATTTGAATCTAACTCGTTTGTTTCGCATGCACTTGAATCTAAATCATGTATATCACAAGTATTTGAAGCTAAACAGTTTCATTCGCATGGATTTGAAGCTAAGCCTTCTACTTCGCATTGATTTGAAGATAAATCATGTGTTTCGCTTGGATTTGAAGATCAGCCTTCTACTTCGCATTGATTTGTAGCTAAATAATGTGTTTCGCTTGGGTTTTAAGCTAACTCATTTGTTTCACATGCAGTTGAAGTTAAATCATGAATATCACAAGTATTTGAAGCTAAACGATTTGTTTCGCATGGATTTGAATATAAGCCTCCTATTTCGCATTGATTTGAAGCTAAATCATGTGTTTCGCATGGATTTAAAGCGAACTCTTTTATTTCGCATGCAGTTGAAGCTAAATCATGTGTATCACAGGTCTTTGAAGTTAAACCATTTGTTTCGCATGGATTCGAAGATAACCCTTCTACTTCGCATTGATTTGAAGATAAATAATGTGTTTCGCTTGGATTTGAAGCAAACTCGTTTGTATCGCACGCACTTGAATTTAGATCAAGTATATCACAAGTATTTGAAGCTAAACCGTTTGATTCGCATGGATCTGAAGCTAAGCCTTCTACTTCGCATTGATTTGAAGACAAATCATGTGTTTCGCTTGGATTTTAAGCTAACTCGTTTGTTTCACATGCAGTTGAAGCTAAATCACGTATATCACAAGTGTTTGAAGCTAAACCATTTGTTTTGGATGGATTCGAAGATCAGCCTTCTGCTTCGCATTGATTTGATGATAAATGATATCTTTCGCATGGATTTGAAGCTATTTCGACGTTTCGCATGCACTTGAATCTAAATCATGTATATCACAAGTATTTGAAGCTAAACCATTTGATTCCCATGGATTTAAAGCTATGCCTTCTACTTCGCATTGATTTGGAGTTAAATCATGTGTTTCGCATGGATTTGAATCTATCTCGTTTGTTTCGCATGCACTTGATTATAAATCAAGCATATCACAAGTATTTGAAGCTAAACCTTTTTATTTGAATGGATTTGAACCTAAGCCTTCTACCTCGCATTGATTTGAACATAAATCATGTGTTTTGCTTGGATTTGAAGCTAACTCGTTTGTGTCGCCTGCATTTCAAGCTATATCACTTCTATTCACAATATGTGAAGCCAAATCATTCGTTTCCCATGGATTTAAAGCTATGCCTTCTACTTCGCATTGATTTGGTGTTAAATCATGTGTTTCGCATGGATTTGAGGCTAGCACGTTTGTTTGGCATGCAGTTGAAGCTAAATCATGTATATCACAATTTGTTTGAAGCTACACCATTTGTTTTGCATGGATTCGAAGATAATCCTTCTACTTCGCATTGACTTGAAGCTAAATCATGTGTTTCGCATGGATTTAAAGCGAACTCATTTGTTTCGCATACAGTTGAAGCTAAATCATGTGTATCACAGGACTTTGAAGCTAAACCATTTGTTTCGTATGGATTCGAAGATAACCCTTCTACTTCGCATTGATTTCAAGATAAATAATGTGTTTCGCTTGGATTTGAAGCAAACTCGTTTGTATCGCACGCACTTGAATCTAGATCAAGTATATCACAAGTATTTGAAGCTAAACCGTTTGATTCGCATGGATCTGAAGCTATGCCTTCTACTTCGCATTGATTTGGAGCTAAATCATGTGTTTCGCATGGATTTAAAGCTAACTCGAATGTTTCGCATGCAGTTGAAGCTAAATCATGTATATCACAGGTCTTTGAAGCTAAACCATTTGTTTCGCATGTATTTGAAGCTAACTCGTTTGTTTCGCATGCTGTTGAATCTAAATCATGCATATCACAAGTATTTGAATCTGAACCATTTGATTAGCATGGATTTGAAGATGACCCTTCTTCTTCGCGTTGATTTGAAGCTAAATCATGTGTTTCGCATGGATTTGAAGCTAACTCGTTTGTTTC
Source organism: Megalopta genalis (assembly GCF_051020955.1). Lineage (NCBI taxonomy): Eukaryota > Metazoa > Arthropoda > Insecta > Hymenoptera > Halictidae > Megalopta > Megalopta genalis. The sequence continues at coordinate 53,370 of NW_027476732.1, forward strand.
GCATGCACTTGAATGTAAATCATGTATATCACAAGTATTTGAAGCTAAACCGTTTGATTCGCATGGATTTGAAGCTAAACCTTCTACCTCGCATTGATTTGAAGATAAATCATGTGTTTCGCTTGGATTTGAAGCTAACTCGTTTGTTTCGTACGCACTTGAATCTAAATCAAGTATATCACAAGTATTTGAAGCTAAACCGTTTGATTCGCATGGATTTGAAGCTAAGCCTTCTACTTCTCATTGATTTGAAGCTAAATCATGTGTTTCGCTTGGATTTGAAGCAAACTCGTTTGTATCGCACGCACTTGAATCTAGATCAAGTATATCACAAGTATTTGAAGCTAAACCGTTTGATTCGCATGGATCTGAAGCTAAGCCTTCTACTTCGCATTGATTTGAAGACAAATCATGTGTTTCGCTTGGATTTGAAGCAAACTCGTTTGTATCGCACGCACTTGAATCTAGATCAAGTATATCACAAGTATTTGAAGCTAAACCGTTTGATTCGCATGGATCTGAAGCTAAGCCTTCTACTTCGCATTGATTTGAAGACAAATCATGTGTTTCGCTTGGATTTTAAGCTAACTCATTTGTTTCACATGCAGTTGAAGTTAAATCATGAATATCACAAGTATTTGAAGCTAAACGATTTGTTTCGCATGGATTTGAATATAAGACTCCTATTTCGCATTGATTTGAAGCTAAATCATGTGTTTCGCATGGATTTAAAGCGAACTCTTTTATTTCGCATGCAGTTGAAGCTAAATCATGTGTATCACAGGTCTTTGAAGTTAAACCATTTGTTTCGCATGGATTCGAAGATAACCCTTCTACTTCGCATTGATTTGAAGATAAATAATGTGTTTCGCTTGGATTTGAAGCTAACTCGTTTGTATCGCACGCACTTGAATCTAAACCAAGTATATCAGAAGTATTTGAAGCCAAACCGTTTGATTCGCATGGATCTGAAGCTAAGCCTTCTACTTCGCATTGATTTGAAGACAGATCATTTGTTTCGCTTGGATTTTAAGCTAACTCATTTGTTTCACATGCAGTTGAAGCTAAATCATGTATAACACAAGTATTTGAATCTGAATCATTTGATTAGCATGGATTCGAAGATGACCCTTCTTCTTCGCGTTGATTTGATGTTAAATGATATGTTTCGCATGGATTTGAAGCTATTTCGACGTTTCGCATGCACTTGAATCTAAATCATGCATATCACAAGTATTTGAAGCTAAACCATTTGATTCCCATGGATTTGAAGCTATGCCTTCTACTTCGCATTGATTTGGAGCTAAATCATGTGTTTCGCATGGATTTAAAGCTAACTCGTATGTTTCGCATGCAGTTGAAGCTAAATCATGTATATCACAAGTATTTGAATATGAACCATTTGATTAGCATGGATTCGAAGATCACCCTTCTTCTTCGCATTGATTTGAAGCTAAATCATGTGTTTCGCATGGATTTGAAGCTAACTCGTTTGTTTCGCATGCAGTAGAAGCTAAATCATGTATATCACAAGTATTTGAAGCTAAACCATTTGTTTCGCATGGATTCGAACATCAGCCTTCTGCTTCGCATTGATTTGATGTTAAACCATATGTTTCGCATGGATTTGAAGCTAACTCGTTTGTTTCGCATGCTGTTGAAGCTAAATCATGTATATCACAAGTATTTGAAGCTGAACCACTTGTTTCGCAGGGATTTGAAGCTAAGCCTTCTACTTCGCATTGATTTGAAGATAAATCATGTGTTTCGCTTGGATTTGAAGCTAACTCGTTTGTTTCGCATGCATTTGATACTAAGTCATGAATATCACAAGTATTTGAAAATAAACCATTTGATTCCCATGGATTTGAAGCTATGCCTTCTACTTCGCATTGATTTGGAGCTAAATCATGTGTTTCGCATGGATTTAAAGCTAACTCGTATGTTTCGCATGCAGTTGAAGCTAAATCATGTATATCACAAGTATTTGAATATGAACCATTTGATTAGCATGGATTCGAAGATCACCCTTCTTCTTCGCATTGATTTGAAGCTAAATCATGTGTTTCGCATGGATTTGAAGCTAACTCGTTTGTTTCGCATGCAGTAGAAGCTAAATCATGTATATCACAAGTATTTGAAGCTAAACCATTTGTTTCGCATGGATTCGAACATCAGCCTTCTGCTTCGCATTGATTTGATGTTAAACCATATGTTTCGCATGGATTTGAAGCTAACTCGTTTGTTTCGCATGCTGTTGAAGCTAAATCAAGTATATCACAAGTATTTGAAGCAAAACCATTTGATTCGCACGGATTTGATGATAACCCTTCTAGTTCGCATTGATTTGAATTTAAAGCATGTGTTTCGCATGGATTTGAAGCTAACTCGTTTGTTTCGCATGCAGTTGAAGATAAGTCATGCATATCACAAGTATTTGAAGATAAACCATTTGATTCCCATGGATTTGAAGCTATGCCTTCTACTTCGCATTGATTTTGAGCTAAATCATGTGTTTCGCATGGATTGAAGCTATCTCGTTTGTTTCGCATGCACTTGAATATAAATCAAGTATATCACAAGTATTTGAAGCTGAACCACTTGTTTCGCAGGGATTTGAAGCTAAGCCTTCTACTTCGCATTGATTTGAAGATAAATCATGTGTTTCGCATGGATTTAAAGCTAACTCGTATGTTTCGCATGCTGTTGAAGCTAAATCATGTATATCACAAGTATTTGAAGCTGAACCACTTGTTTCGCAGGGATTTGAAGCTAAGCCTTCTACTTCGCATTGATTTGAAGATAAATCATGTGTTTCGCTTGGATTTGAAGCTAACTCGTTTGTTTCGCATGCATTTGGAGCTAAGTCATGAATATCACAAGTATTTGAAAATAAACCATTTGAATCCCATGGATTTGAAGCTATGCCTTCTACTTCGCATTGATTTGGAGCTAAATCATGTGTTTCGCATGGATTTAAAGCTAACTCGTATGTTCTGCATGCAGTTGAAGCTAAATCATGTATATCACAAGTGTTTGAAGCTAAACCATTTGATTCGCACGGATTTGATGATAACCCTTCTAGTTTGCATTGATTTGTATTTAAAGCATGTGTTTCGGATGGATTTCAAGCTAACTCGTTTGTTTCGCATGCAGTTGAAGATAGGTCATGCATATCACAAGTGTTTGAAGCTAAACCGTTTGATTCGCATGGATTTGAAGATCTGCCTTCTACTTCGCATTGATTTGAAGCTACATCATGTGTTTCGCATGGATTTGAAGCTAACTCGTTAGTTTCGCATGCTGTTGAAACTAAATCATGTATATCACAAGTATTTGAAGCTGAACCACTTGTTTCGCAGGGATTTGAAGCTAAGCCTTCTACTTCGCATTGATTTGAAGATAAATCATGTGTTTCGCTTGGATTTGAAGCTAACTCGTTTGTTTCGCATGCATTTGATACTAAGTCATGAATATCACAAGTATTTGAAAATAAACCATTTGATTCCCATGGATTTGAAGCTATGCCTTCTACTTCGCATTGATTTGGAGCTAAATCATGTGTTTCGCATGGATTTAAAGCTAACTCGTATGTTTCGCATGCAGTTGAAGCTAAATCATGTATATCACAAGTATTTGAATATGAACCATTTGATTAGCATGGATTCGAAGATCACCCTTCTTCTTCGCATTGATTTGAAGCTAAATCATGTGTTTCGCATGGATTTGAAGCTAACTCGTTTGTTTCGCATGCAGTAGAAGCTAAATCATGTATATCACAAGTATTTGAAGCTAAACCATTTGTTTCGCATGGATTCGAACATCAGCCTTCTGCTTCGCATTGATTTGATGTTAAACCATATGTTTCGCATGGATTTGAAGCTAACTCGTTTGTTTCGCATGCTGTTGAAGCTAAATCAAGTATATCACAAGTATTTGAAGCAAAACCATTTGATTCGCACGGATTTGATGATAACCCTTCTAGTTCGCATTGATTTGAATTTAAAGCATGTGTTTCGCATGGATTTGAAGCTAACTCGTTTGTTTCGCATGCAGTTGAAGATAAGTCATGCATATCACAAGTATTTGAAGATAAACCATTTGATTCCCATGGATTTGAAGCTATGCCTTCTACTTCGCATTGATTTTGAGCTAAATCATGTGTTTCGCATGGATTGAAGCTATCTCGTTTGTTTCGCATGCACTTGAATATAAATCAAGTATATCACAAGTATTTGAAGCTGAACCACTTGTTTCGCAGGGATTTGAAGCTAAGCCTTCTACTTCGCATTGATTTGAAGATAAATCATGTGTTTCGCATGGATTTAAAGCTAACTCGTATGTTTCGCATGCAGTCGAAGCTAAATCATGTATATCACAAGTATTTGAAGCTGAACCACTTGTTTCGCAGGGATTTGAAGCTAAGCCTTCTACTTCGCATTGATTTGAAGATAAATCATGTGTTTCGCTTGGATTTGAAGCTAACTCGTTTGTTTCGCATGCATTTGGAGCTAAGTCATGAATATCACAAGTATTTGAAAATAAACCATTTGAATCCCATGGATTTGAAGCTATGCCTTCTACTTCGCATTGATTTGGAGCTAAATCATGTGTTTCGCATGGATTTAAAGCTAACTCGTATGTTCTGCATGCAGTTGAAGCTAAATCATGTATATCGCAAGTGTTTGAAGCTAAACCATTTGATTCGCACGGATTTGATGATAACCCTTCTAGTTTGCATTGATTTGTATTTAAAGCATGTGTTTCGGATGGATTTCAAGCTAACTCGTTTGTTTCGCATGCAGTTGAAGATAGGTCATGCATATCACAAGTGTTTGAAGCTAAACCGTTTGATTCGCATGGATTTGAAGATCTGCCTTCTACTTCGCATTGATTTGAAGCTACATCATGTGTTTCGCATGGATTTGAAGCTAACTCGTTAGTTTCGCATGCTGTTGAAACTAAATCATGTATATCACAAGTATTTGAAGCTGAACCACTTGTTTCGCAGGGATTTGAAGCTAAGCCTTCTACTTCGCATTGATTTGAAGATAAATCATGTGTTTCGCTTGGATTTGAAGCTAACTCGTTTGTTTCGCATGCATTTGATACTAAGTCATGAATATCACAAGTATTTGAAAATAAACCATTTGATTCCCATGGATTTGAAGCTATGCCTTCTACTTCGCATTGATTTGGAGCTAAATCATGTGTTTCGCATGGATTTAAAGCTAACTCGTATGTTTCGCATGCAGTTGAAGCTAAATCATGTATATCACAAGTATTTGAATATGAACCATTTGATTAGCATGGATTCGAAGATCACCCTTCTTCTTCGCATTGATTTGAAGCTAAATCATGTGTTTCGCATGGATTTGAAGCTAACTCGTTTGTTTCGCATGCAGTAGAAGCTAAATCATGTATATCACAAGTATTTGAAGCTAAACCATTTGTTTCGCATGGATTCGAACATCAGCCTTCTGCTTCGCATTGATTTGATGTTAAACCATATGTTTCGCATGGATTTGAAGCTAACTCGTTTGTTTCGCATGCTGTTGAAGCTAAATCAAGTATATCACAAGTATTTGAAGCAAAACCATTTGATTCGCACGGATTTGATGATAACCCTTCTAGTTCGCATTGATTTGAATTTAAAGCATGTGTTTCGCATGGATTTGAAGCTAACTCGTTTGTTTCGCATGCAGTTGAAGATAAGTCATGCATATCACAAGTATTTGAAGATAAACCATTTGATTCCCATGGATTTGAAGCTATGCCTTCTACTTCGCATTGATTTTGAGCTAAATCATGTGTTTCGCATGGATTTAATGCTAACTCGTTTGTTTCGCATGCAGTTGAAGCTAAATCATGTATATCACAAGTGTTTGAAGCTAAACCGTTTGATTCGCATGGATTTGAAGATCTGCCTTCTACTTCGCATTGATTTGAAGCTAAATCATGTGTTTCGCATGGATTTGAAGCTAACTCGTTAGTTTCGCATGCTGTTGAAGCTAAATCATGTATATCACAAGTATTTGAAGCTGAACCACTTGTTTCGCAGGGATTTGAAGCTAAGCCTTCTACTTCGCATTGATTTGAAGATAAATCATGTGTTTCGCTTGGATTTGAAGCTAACTCGTTTGTTTCGCATGCATTTGGAGCTAAGTCATGAATATCACAAGTATTTGAAAATAAACCATTTGAATCCCATGGATTTGAAGCTATGCCTTCTACTTCGCATTGATTTGGAGCTAAATCATGTGTTTCGCATGGATTTAAAGCTAACTCGTATGTTCTGCATGCAGTTGAAGCTAAATCATGTATATCACAAGTGTTTGAAGCTAAACCATTTGATTCGCACGGATTTGATGATAACCCTTCTAGTTTGCATTGATTTGTATTTAAAGCATGTGTTTCGGATGGATTTCAATCTAACTCGTTTGTTTCGCATGCAGTTGAAGATAGGTCATGCATATCACAAGTGTTTGAAGCTAAACCGTTTGATTCGCATGGATTTGAAGATCTGCCTTCTACTTCGCATTGATTTGAAGCTACATCATGTGTTTCGCATGGATTTGAAGCTAACTCGTTAGTTTCGCATGCTGTTGAAACTAAATCATGTATATCACAAGTATTTGAAGCTGAACCACTTGTTTCGCAGGGATTTGAAGCTAAGCCTCCTACTTCGCATTGATTTGAAGATAAATCATGTGTTTCGCTTGGATTTGAAGCTACCTCGTTTGTTGCGCATGCATTTGAAGCTAAGTCATGAATATCACAAGTATTTGAAAATGAACCATTTGATTCCCATGGATTTGAAGCTATGCCTTCTACTTCGCATTGATTTGGAGCTAAATCATGTGTTTCGCATGGATTTAAAGCTAGCTCGTATGTTTCGCTTGCAGTTGAAGCTAAATCATGTATATCACAAGTGTTTGAAGCTATACCATTTGATTCGCACGGATTTGATGATAACCCTTCTAGTTTGCATTGATTTGAATTTAAAGCATGTGTTTCGCATGGATTTGAAGCTAACTCGTTTGTTTCGCATGCAGTTGAAGATAAGTCATGCATATCACAAGTATTTGAAGCTAAACCGTTTGATTCGCATGGATTTGAAGATCTGCCTTCTACTTCGCATTGATTTGAAGCTACATCATGTGTTTCGCATGGATTTGAAGCTAACTCGTTAGTTTCGCATGCTGTTGAAACTAAATCATGTATATCACAAGTATTTGAAGCTGAACCACTTGTTTCGCAGGGATTTGAAGCTAAGCCTCCTACTTCGCATTGATTTGAAGATAAATCATGTGTTTCGCTTGGATTTGAAGCTACCTCGTTTGTTGCGCATGCATTTGAAGCTAAGTCATGAATATCACAAGTATTTGAAAATGAACCATTTGATTCCCATGGATTTGAAGCTATGCCTTCTACTTCGCATTGATTTGGAGCTAAATCATGTGTTTCGCATGGATTTAAAGCTAGCTCGTATGTTTCGCTTGCAGTTGAAGCTAAATCATGTATATCACAAGTGTTTGAAGCTATACCATTTGATTCGCACGGATTTGATGATAACCCTTCTAGTTTGCATTGATTTGAATTTAAAGCATGTGTTTCGCATGGATTTGAAGCTAACTCGTTTGTTTCGCATGCAGTTGAAGATAAGTCATGCATATCACAAATATTTGAAAATAAACCATTTGATTCCCATGGATTTGAAGCTATGCCTTCTACTTCGCATTGATTTTGAGCTAAATCATGTGTTTCGCATGGATTTAAAGCTAACTCGTATGTTTCGCATGCAGTTGAAGCTAGATCATGTATATCACAAGTATTTGAATATGAACCATTTGATTAGCATGGATTCGAAGATCACCCTTCTTCTTCGCATTGATTTGAAGCTAAATCATGTGTTTCGCATGGATTGAAGCTATCTCGTTTGTTTCGCATGCACTTGAATATAAATCAAGTATATCACAAGAATTTGAAGCTGAACCACTTGTTTCGCAGGGATTTGAAGCTAAGCCTTCTACTTCGCATTGATTTGAAGATAAATCATGTGTTTTGCATGGATTTAAAGCTAACTCGTATGTTTCGCATGCAGTTGAAGCTAAATCATGTATATCACAAGTATTTGAAGCTGAACCACTTGTTTCGCACGGATTTGAAGCTAAGCATTCTACTTCGCATTGATTTGAAGATAAATCATGTGTTTCGCTTGGATTTGAAGCTAACTCGTTTGTTTCGCATGTATTTGAAACTAAGTCAAGAATATCACAAGTATTTGAATATAAACCATTTGATTCCCATGGATTTGAAGCTATGCCTTCTACTTCGCATTGATTTGGAGCTAAATCATGTGTTTCGCATGGATTTAAAGCTAACTCGTATGTTTCGCATGCAGTTGAAGCTAAATCATGTATATCACAAGTGTTTGAAGCTAAACCAATTGATTCGCACGGATTTGATGATAACCCTTCTAGTTTGCATTGATTTGAATTTAAAGCATGTGTTTCGCATGGATTTGAAGCTAACTCGTTTGTTTCGCATGCAGTTGAAGATAAGTCATGCATATCACAAGTATTTGAAAATAAACCATTTGATTCCCATGGATTTGAAGCTATGCCTTCTACTTCGCATTGATTTGGAGCTAAATCATGTGTTTCGCATGGATTTAAAGCTAACTCGTTTGTTTCGCATGCAGTTGAAGTTAAATCATGTATATCACAAGTGTTTGAAGCTAAACCGTTTGATTCGCATGGATTTGAAGATCTGCCTTCTACTTCGCATTGATTTGAAGCTAAATCATGTGTTTCGCATGGATTTGAAGCTAACTCGTTAGTTTCGCATGCTGTTGAAGCTAAATCATGTATATCACAAGTATTTGAAGCTGAACCACTTGTTTCGCAGGGATTTGAAGCTAAGCCTTCTACTTCGCATTGAATTGAAGATAAATCATGTGTTTCGCTTGGATTTGAAGCTAACTCGTTTGTTTCGCATGCATTTGAAGCTAAGTCATGAATATCACAAGTATTTGAAAATAAACCATTTGATTCCCATGGATTTGAAGCTATGCCTTCTACTTCGCATTGATTTGGAGCTAAATCATGTGTCTCGCATGGATTTAAAGCTAACTCGTATGTTTCGCATGCAGTTGAAGCTAAACCATGTATATCACAAGTGTTTGAAGCTAAACCATTTGATTCGCACGGATTTGATGATAACCCTTCTTGTTTGCATTGATTTAAATTTAAAGCATGTGTTTCGCATGGTTTTGAAGCTAACTCGTTTGTTTCGCATGCAGTGGAAGATAAGTCATGCATATCACAAGTATTTGAAGATAAACCATTTGATTCCCATGGATTTGCAGCTATGCCTTCTACTTCGCATTGATTTGGAGCTAAATCATGTGTTTCGAATGGATTTAAAGCTAACTCGTTTGTTTCGCATGCAGTTGAAGCTAAATCATGTATATCACAAGTGTTTGAAGCTAAACCATTTGTTTCGCATGGATTCGAATATTACCCTTCTACTCCGCATTGATTTGAAGCTAAATCATGTGTTTCGCATGGATTTGAAGCAAAGCCTTCTACTTCGCATTGATTTGGACTTAAATCATGTGTTTCGCATGGATTTAAAGCTAACTCGTTGCTTCGCATGCAGTTGAAAATAAATCATGTATATCACAACTGTTTGAAGCTAAACCATTTGATTCCCATGGATTTGAAGCTATGCCTTCTACTTCGCATTGATTTGGAGCTAAATCATGTGTTTCGCATGGATTTAAAGCTAACTCGTATGTTTCGCATGCAGTTGAAGCTAAATCATGTATAACACAAGTATTTGAATCTGAATCATTTGATTAGCATGGATTCGAAGATCAGCCTTCTGCTTCGCATTGATTTGATGTTAAATGATATGTTTCGCATGGATTTGAAGCTATTTCGACGTTTCGCATGCACTTGAATCTAAAACATGCATATCACAAGTATTTGAAGCTAAACCATTTGATTCCCATGGATTTGAAGCTATGCCTTCTACTTCGCATTGATTTGGAGCTAAATCATGTGTTTCGCATGGATTTAAAGCTAACTCGTATGTTTCGCATGCAGTTGAAGCTAAATCATGTATATCACAAGTATTTGAATATGAACCATTTGATTAGCATGGATTCGAAGATCACCCTTCTTCTTCGCATTGATTTGAAGCTAAATCATGTGTTTCGCATGGATTTGAAGCTAACTCGTTTGTTTCGCATGCAGTAGAAGCTAAATCATGTATATCACAAGTATTTGAAGCTAAACCATTTGTTTCGCATGGATTCGAACATCAGCCTTCTGCTTCGCATTGATTTGATGTTAAACCATATGTTTCGCATGGATTTGAAGCTAACTCGTTTGTTTCGCATGCTGTTGAAGCTAAATCAAGTATATCACAAGTATTTGAAGCAAAACCATTTGATTCGCACGGATTTGATGATAACCCTTCTAGTTCGCATTGATTTGAATTTAAAGCATGTGTTTCGCATGGATTTGAAGCTAACTCGTTTGTTTCGCATGCAGTTGAAGATAAGTCATGCATATCACAAGTATTTGAATATGAACCATTTGATTAGCATGGATTCAAAGATCACCCTTCTTCTTCGCATTGATTTGAAGCTAAATCATGTGTTTCGCATGGATTGAAGCTATCTCGTTTGTTTCGCATGCACTTGAATATAAATCAAGTATATCACAAGTATTTGAAGCTGAACCACTTGTTTCGCAGGGATTTGAAGCTAAGCCTTCTACTTCGCATTGATTTGAAGATAAATCATGTGTTTCGCATGGATTTAAAGCTAACTCGTATGTTTCGCATGCAGTCGAAGCTAAATCATGTATATCACAAGTATTTGAAGCTGAACCACTTGTTTCGCACGGATTTGAAGCTAAGCCTCCTACTTCGCATTGATTTGAAGATAAATCATGTGTTTCGCTTGGATTTGAAGCTAACTCGTTTGTTTCGCATGCATTTGAAACTAAGTCAAGAATATCACAAGTATTTGAATATAAACCATTTGATTCCCATGGATTTGAAGCTATGCCTTCTACTTCGCATTGATTTGGAGCTAAATCATGTGTTTCGCATGGATTTAAAGCTAACTCGTTTGTTTCGCATGCAGTTGAAGCTAAATCATGTATATCACAAGTGTTTGAAGCTAAACCGTTTGATTCGCATGGATTTGAAGATCTGCCTTCTACTTCGCATTGATTTGAAGCTAAATCATGTGTTTCGCATGGATTTGAAGCTAACTCGTTAGTTTCGCATGCTGTTGAAGCTAAATCATGTATATCACAAGTATTTGAAGCTGAACCATGTGATTAGCATGGATTCGAAGATCACCCTTCTTCTTCGCATTGATTTGAAGCTAAATCATGTGTTTCGCATGGATTTGAAGCTAACTCGTTTGTTTCGCATGCAGTAGAAGCTAAATCATATATATCACAAGTATTTGAAGCTAAACCATTTGTTTCGCATGGTTTCGAACATCAGCCTTCTGCTTCGCATTGATTTGATGTTAAACCATATGTTTCGCATGGATTTGAAGCTAACTCGTTTGTTTCGCATGCTGTTGAAGCTAAATCAAGTATATCACAAGTATTTGAAGCAAAACCATCTGATTCGCACGGATTTGATGATAACCCTTCTAGTTCGCATTGATTTGAATTTAAAGCATGTGTTTCGCATGGATTTGATGCTAACTCGTTTGTTTCGCATGCAGTTGAAGATAAGTCATGCATATCACAAGTATTTGAAGATAAACCATTTGATTCCCATGGATTTGAAGCTATGCTTTCTACTTCGCTTTGATTTGGAGCTAAATCATGTGTTTCGCATGGATTGAAAGCTAACTCGTTTGTTTCGCATGCAGTTGAAGCTAAATCATGTATATCATAAGTGTTTGAAGCTAAACCATTTTATTCCCACGGATTTGAAGCTATGCCTTCTACTTCGCATTGATTTGATGTTAAATCATATGTTTCGCATGGATTTGAATCTATCTCGTTTGTTTCGCATGCACTTGAATATAAATCAAGTATATCACAAGTATTTGAAGCTAAACCGTTTGATTCGCATGGATTTGAAGATCTGCCTTCTACTTCGCATTGATTTGAAGCTAAATCATGTGTTTCGCATGTATTTAAAGCTAACTCGTTGTTTCGCATGCAGTTGAAGCTAAATCATGTATAACACAAGTGTTTGAAGCTAAACCATTTGTTTCGCATGGATTCGAAGATAACCCTTCTACTTCGCATTGATTTGAAGCTAAATCATGTATATCACAAGTATTTGAAGCTAAACCATTTTATTCCCATGGATTTGAAGCTATGCCTTTTACTTCGCATTGATTTGAAGATAAATCATGTGTTTCGCTTGGATTTGAGGCTCGCTTGTTTGTTTCGCATGCAGTTGAAGCTAAATCATGTATATCACAAGTATTTGAAGCTAAACCATTTGATTCCCATGGATTTGTATCTATGCCTTCTACTTCGCATTGATTTGGAGCTAAATCATGTGTTTCGCATGGATTTAAAGCTAACTCGTTTGTTTCGCATGCTGTTGAACCTAAATCATGTATATCACAAGTATTTGAATATGAACCATTTGATTAGGATGGATTCGAAGATCACCCCTCTTCTTCGCATTGATTTGAAGATAATCATTCGTTTCGCAAGGATTTGAAGCTAACTCGTTTGTTTTGCATGCAGTTGAAGCTAAATCATGTATATCACTAGTATTTGAAGCTAAACCATTTGTTTCGCATGGATTCGAACATTAACCTTCTGCTTCGCATTGATTTGATGTTAAATCATATGTTTCGCGTGGATTTGAAGCTAACTCGTTTGTTTCGCATGCTGTTGATGCTAAATCAAGTATATCACAAGTATTTGAAGCAAAACCATTTGATTCGCATGGATTTGATTATAACCCATCTAATTCGCATTGATTTGAATTTAAATCATGTCCTTCGCTTGGGTTAGAAGCTAACTCGTTTGTTTCGCATGCAGTTGAAGATAAGTCATGCATACCACAAGTATTTGAAGATAAACCATTTGATTCCCATGGATTTGAAGCTATGCCTTCTACTTCGCATTGATTTGGAGCAAAATCATGTGTTTCGCATGGATTTAAAGCTACCTCGTTGTTTCGCATGCAGGTGAAGCTAAATCATGTATAACACAAGTGTTTGTAGCTAAACCATTTGTTTCGCATGGATTCAAAGATAACCCTTCTACTTCGCATTGATTTGAAGCTAAATCATGTGTTGCGCATGGATTTGAAGCTAACTCGTTTGTTTCGCATGCAGTTGAAGCTAAATCATGTATATCACAAGTGTTTGAAGCTAAATCATTTGTTTCGCATGGATTCGAAGATAACCCTTCTACTTCGCATTGATTTGAAGCTAAATCATGTGTTTCGCATGGATTTGAAGCAAAGCCTTCTACTTCGCATTGATTTGGAGTTAAATCATGTGTTTCGCATGGATTTAAAGCTAACTCGTTGTCTCGCAAGCAGTTGAAGCTAAATCATGTATATCACAAGTGTTTGAAGCTAAACCATTTGATTAGCATGGATTCGAAGATCACCCCTCTCCTTCGCATTGATTTGAAGCTAAATCATGTGTTGCGCATGGATTTGAAGCTAACTCGTTTGTTTCGCATGCAGTTGAAGCTAAATCATGTATATCACAAGTGTTTGAAGCTAAATCATTTGTTTCGCATGGATTCGAAGATAACCCTTCTACTTCGCATTGATTTGAATCTAAATCATGTATATCACAAGTATTTGAAACTAAACCATTTTATTCCCATGGATTTGAAGCTATGCCTTCTACTTCGCATTGATTTTGAGCTATATCATGTGTTTCGCATGGATTTAAAGCTAACTCGTATGTTTCGCATGCAGTTGAAGCTAAAACATGTATATCACAAGTATTTGAATATGAACCATTTGATTAGCATGGATTCGAAGATCACCCTTCTTCTTCGCATTGATTTGAAGCTAAATCATGTGTTTCGCATGGATTTAAAGCTAACTCGTATGTTTCGCATGCAGTTGAAGCTAAATCATGTATATCACAAGTATTTGAAGCTGAACCACTTGTTTCGCAGGGATTTGAAGCTAAGCCTTCTACTTCGCATTGATTTGAAGATAAATCATGTGTTTCGCTTGGATTTGAAGCTAACTCGTTTGTTTCGCATGCATTTGATACTAAGTCATGAATATCACAAGTATTTGAAAATAAACCATTTGATTCCCATGGATTTGAAGCTATGCCTTCTACTTCGCATTGATTTGGAGCTAAATCATGTGTTTCGCATGGATTTAAAGCTAACTCGTATGTTTCGCATGCAGTTGAAGCTAAATCATGTATATCACAAGTGTTTGAAGCTAAACCATTTGATTAGCATGGATTCGAAGATCACCCTTCTTCTTCGCATTGATTTGAAGCTAAATCATGTGTTTCGCATGGATTTGAAGCTAACTCGTTTGTTTCGCATACAGTAGAAGCTAAATCATGTATATCACAAGTATTTGAAGCTAAACCATTTGTTTCGCATGGATTCGAACATCAGCCTTCTGCTTCGCATTGATTTGATGTTAAATCATACGTTTCGCATGGATTTGAAGCTAACTCGTTTGTTTCGCATGCTGTTGAAGCTAAATCAAGTATATCACAAGTATTTGAAGCAAAACCATTTGATTCGCACGGATGTGATGATAACCCTTCTAGTTCGCATTGATTTGAATTTAAAGTATGTGTTTCGCATGGATTTGAAGCTAACTCGTTTGTTTCGCATGCAGTTGAAGATAAGTCATGCATATCACAAGTATTTGAAGATGAACCATTTGATTCCCATGGATTTGAAGCTATGCCTTCTACTTCGCATTGATTTGGAGCTAAATCATGTGTTCCGCTTGGATTTGAAGCTAACTCGTTTGTTTCGCATGCATTTGAAGCTAAGTCATGATTATCACAAGTATTTGAAAATAAACCATTTGATTCCCATGGATTTGAAGCTATGCCTTCTACTTCGCATTGATTTGGAGCTAAATCATGTGTTTCGCATGGATTTAAAGCTAACTCGTATGTTTCGCATGCAGTTGAAGCTAAACCATGTATATCACAAGTGTTTGAAGCTAAACCATTTGATTCGCACGGATTTGATGATAACCCTTCTTGTTTGCATTGATTTAAATTTAAAGCATGTGTTTCGCATGGTTTTGAAGCTAACTCGTTTGTTTCGCATGCAGTGGAAGATAAGTCATGCATATCACAAGTATTTGAAGATAAACCATTTGATTCCCATGGATTTGAAGCTATGCCTTCTACTTCGCATTGATTTGGAGCTAAATCATGTGTTTCGCATGGATTTAAAGCTAACTCGTATGTTTCGCATGCAGTTGAAGCTAAATCATGTATATCACAAGTGTTTGAAGCTAAACCATTTGATTCGCACGGATTTGATGATAACCCTTCTAGTTTGCATTGATTTGAATTTAAAGCATGTGTTTCGCATGGATTTGAAGCTAACTCGTTTGTTTCGCATGCAGTTGAAGATAAGTCATGCATACCACAAGTATTTGAAAATAAACCATTTGATTCCCATGGATTTGAAGCTATGCCTTCTACTTCGCAATGATTTGGAGCTAAATCATGTGTTTCGCATGGATTTAAAGCTAACTCGTATGTTTCGCATGCAGTTGAAGCTAAATCATGTATATCACAAGTATTTGAAGATGAACCATTTGATTCCAATGGATTTGAAGCTATGCCTTCTACTTCGCATTGATTTGGAGCTAAATCATGTGTTCCGCTTGGATTTGAAGCTAACTCGTTTGTTTCGCATGCATTTGAAGCTAAGTCATGAATATCACAAGTATTTGAAAATAAACCATTTGATTCCCATGGATTTGAAGCTATGCCTTCTCCTTCGCATTGATTTGGAGCTAAATCATGTGTTTCGCATGGATTTAAAGCTAACTCGTATGTTTCGCATGCAGTTGAAGCTAAACCATGTATATCACAAGTGTTTGAAGCTAAACCATTTGATTCGCACGGATTTGATGATAACCCTTCTTGTTTGCATTGATTTAAATTTAAAGCATGTGTTTCGCATGGTTTTGAAGCTAACTCGTTTGTTTCGCATGCAGTGGAAGATAAGTCATGCATATCACAAGTATTTGAAGATAAACCATTTGATTCCCATGGATTTGCAGCTATGCCTTCTACTTCGCATTGATTTGGAGCTAAATCATGTGTTTCGAATGGATTTAAAGCTAACTCGTTTGTTTCGCATGCAGTTGAAGCTAAATCATGTATATCACAAGTATTTGAAGCTAAACCATTTGTTTCGCATGGATACGAAGATTACCCTTCTACTCCGCATTGATTTGAAGCTAAATCATGTGTTTCGCATGGATTTGAAGCAAAGCCTTCTACTTCGCATTGATTTGGACTTAAATCATGTGTTTCGCATGGATTTAAAGCTAACTCGTTGCTTCGCATGCAGTTGAAAATAAATCATGTATATCACAACTGTTTGAAGCTAAACCATTTGTTTCGCATGGATTCGAAGATAACCCTTCTACTTCGCATTGATTTGAAGCTAAATCATGTGTTGCGCTTGGATTTGAAGCTAACTCGTTTGTTTCGCATGCAGTTGAAGCTAAATCATGTATATCACATGTATTTGAAGCTAAACCATTTTATTCCCATGGATTTGAAGCTATGCCTTCTACTTCGCATTGATTTGATGTTAAATCATTTGTTTCGCATGGATTTGAAGCTAACTCGTTAGTTTCGCATGCTGTTGAAGCTAAATCATGTATATCACAAGTATTTGAAGCTGAACCACTTGTTTCGCATGGATTTGAAGCTAAGCCTTCTACTTCGCATTGATTTGGAGTTAAATCATGTGTTTCGCATGGATTTAAATTTAACTCGTTGCTTCGCATGCAGTTGAAAATAAATCATGTATATCACAACTGTTTGAAGCTAAACCATTTGTTTCGCATGGATTCGAAGATAACCCTTCTACTTCGCATTGATTTGAAGCTAAATCATGTGTTGCGCTTGGATTTGAAGCTAACTCGTTTGTTTCGCATGCAGTTGAAGCTAAATCATGTATATCACATGTATTTGAAGCTAAACCATTTTATTCCCATGGATTTGAAGCTATGCCTTCTACTTCGCATTGATTTGGAGTTAATTCATGTGTTTCGCTTGGATTTGAAGCTAACTCGTTTGTTTCGCATGCATTTGGAGCTAAGTCATGAATATCGCAAGTATTTGAAAATAAACCATTTGATTCCCATGGATTTGAAGCTATGCCTTCTACTTCGCATTGATTTGGAGCTAAATCATGTGTTTCGCATGGATTTAAAGCTAACTCGTATGTTTCGCATGCAGTTGAAGCTAAATCATGTATATCACAAGTATTTGAATATGAACCATTTGATTAGCATGGATTCGAAGATCACCCTTCTTCTTCGCATTGATTTGAAGCTAAATCATGTGTTTCGCATGGATTTGAAGCTAACTCGTTTGTTTCGCATGCAGTAGAAGCTAAATCATATATATCACAAGTGTTTGAAGCTAAGCCATTTGTTTCGCATGGATACGAAGATTACCCTTCTACTCCGCATTGATTTGAAGCTAAATCATGTGTTTCGCATGGATTTGAAGCTAAGCCTTCTACTTCGCATTGATTTGGAGTTAAATCATGTGTTTCGCATGGATTTAAATTTAACTCGTTGCTTCGCATGCAGTTGAAAATAAATCATGTATATCACAACTGTTTGAAGCTAAACCATTTGTTTCGCATGGATTCGAAGATAACCCTTCTACTTCGCATTGATTTGAAGCTAAATCATGTGTTGCGCTTGGATTTGAAGCTAACTCGTTTGTTTCGCATGCAGTTGAAGCTAAATCATGTATATCACATGTATTTGAAGCTAAACCATTTTATTCCCATGGATTTGAAGCTATGCCTTCTACTTCGCATTGATTTGGAGTTAATTCATGTGTTTCGCTTGGATTTGAAGCTAACTCGTTTGTTTCGCATGCATTTGGAGCTAAGTCATGAATATCGCAAGTATTTGAAAATAAACCATTTGATTCCCATGGATTTGAAGCTATGCCTTCTACTTCGCATTGATTTGGAGCTAAATCATGTGTTTCGCATGGATTTAAAGCTAACTCGTATGTTTCGCATGCAGTTGAAGCTAAATCATGTATATCACAAGTATTTGAATATGAACCATTTGATTAGCATGGATTCGAAGATCACCCTTCTTCTTCGCATTGATTTGAAGCTAAATCATGTGTTTCGCATGGATTTGAAGCTAACTCGTTTGTTTCGCATGCAGTAGAAGCTAAATCATATATATCACAAGTATTTGAAGCTAAACCATTTGTTTCGCATGGATTCGATCATCAGCCTTCTGCTTCGCATTGATTTGATGTTAAACCATATGTTTCGCATGGATTTGAAGCTAACTCGTTTGTTTCGCATGCTGTTGAAGCTAAATCAAGTATATCACAAGTATTTGAAGCTAAACCATTTTATTCCCATGGATTTGAAGCTATGCCTTCTACTTCGCATTGATTTGATGTTAAATCATATGTTTCGCATGGATTTGAAGCTATCTCGTTTGTTTCGCATGCACTTGAATATAAATCAAGTATATCACAAGTATTTGAAGCTAAACCGTTTGATTCGCATGGATTTGAAGATCTGCCTTCTACTTCGCATTGATTTGAAGCTAAATCATGTGTTTCGCATGTATTTAAAGCTAACTCGTTGTTTCGCATGCAGTTGAAGCTAAATCATGTATAACACAAGTGTTTGAAGCTAAACAATTTGTTTCGCATGGATTCGAAGATAACCCTTCTACTTCGCATTGATTTGAAGCTAAATCATGTATATCACAAGTATTTGAAGCTAAACCATTTTATTCCCATGGATTTGAAGCTATGCCTTCTACTTCGCATTGATTTGAAGATAAATCATGTGTTTCGCTTGGATTTGAGGCTCGCTTGTTTGTTTCGCATGCAGTTGAAGCTAAATCATGTATATCACAAGTATTTGAAGCTAAACCATTTGATTCCCATGGATTTGTATCTATGCCTTCTACTTCGCATTGATTTGGAGCTAAATCATGTGTTTCGCATGGATTTAAAGCTAACTCGTTTGTTTCGCATGCTGTTGAAGCTAAATCATGTATATCACAAGTATTTGAATATGAACCATTTGATTAGGATGGATTCGAAGATCACCCCTCTTCTTCGCATTGATTTGAAGATAATCATTCGTTTCGCAAGGATTTGAAGCTAACTCGTTTGTTTTGCATGCAGTTGAAGCTAAATCATGTATATCACTAGTATTTGAAGCTAAACCATTTGTTTCGCATGGATTCGAACATTAACCTTCTGCTTCGCATTGATTTGATGTTAAATCATATGTTTCGCGTGGATTTGAAGCTAACTCGTTTGTTTCGCATGCTGTTGATGCTAAATCAAGTATATCACAAGTATTTGAAGCAAAACCATTTGATTCGCACGGATTTGATTATAACCCATCTAGTTCGCATTGATTTGAATTTAAATCATGTCCTTCGCTTGGGTTAGAAGCTAACTCGTTTGTTTCGCATGCAGTTGAAGATAAGTCATGCATACCACAAGTATTTGAAGATAAACCATTTGATTCCCATGGATTTGAAGCTATGCCTTCTACTTCGCATTGATTTGGAGCAAAATCATGTGTTTCGCATGGATTTAAAGCTACCTCGTTGTTTCGCATGCAGGTGAAGCTAAATCATGTATAACACAAGTGTTTGTAGCTAAACCATTTGTTTCGCATGGATTCAAAGATAACCCTTCTACTTCGCATTGATTTGAAGCTAAATCATGTGTTGCGCATGGATTTGAAGCTAACTCGTTTGTTTCGCATGCAGTTGAAGCTAAATCATGTATATCACAAGTGTTTGAAGCTAAATCATTTGTATCGCATGGATTCGAAGATAACCCTTCTACTTCGCATTGATTTGAAGCTAAATCATGTGTTTCGCATGGATTTGAAGCAAAGCCTTCTACTTCGCATTGATTTGGAGTTAAATCATGTGTTTCGCATGGATTTAAAGCTAACTCGTTGTTTCGCAAGCAGTTGAAGCTAAATCATGTATATCACAAGTGTTTGAAGCTAAACCATTTGATTAGCATGGATTCGAAGATCACCCCTCTCCTTCGCATTGATTTGAAGCTAAATCATGTGTTGTGCATGGATTTGAAGCTAACTCGTTTGTTTCGCATGCAGTTGAAGCTAAATCATGTATATCACAAGTGTTTGAAGCTAAATCATTTGTTTCGCATGGATTCGAAGATAACCCTTCTACTTCGCATTGATTTGAATCTAAATCATGTATATCACAAGTATTTGAAACTAAACCATTTTATTCCCATGGATTTGAAGCTATGCCTTCTACTTCGCATTGATTTGAAGATAAATCATGTGTTTCGCTTGGATTTGAGGCTAGCTTGTTTGTTTCGCATGCAGTTGAAGCTAAATCATGTATATCACAATTTGTTTGAAGCTAAATCATTTGTTTTGCATGGATTCGAAGATAATCCTTCTACTTCGCATTGATTTGAAGCTAGATCATGTGTTTCACATGGATTTGAAGCTAACTAGTTTGTTTCGCATGCAGTTGAAGCTAAATCATGTATATCACATTTTGTTTGAAGCTAAACCATTTGTTTTGCATGGATTCGAAGATAATCCTTCTTCTTCGCATTGATTTGAAGCTAAATCATGTGTTTCGCATGGATTTGAAGCTAACTCGTTTGTTTCGCATGCAGTTGATGCTGAATCATGTATATCACAAGTGTTTGAAGCTAAATCATTTGTTTCGCATGGATTCGAAGATAACCCTTCTACTTCGCATTGATTTGATGCTAAATCATGTGTTTCGCATGGATTTAAAGCTAACTCGTTGTTTCGCAAGCAGTTGAAGCTAAATCATGTATATCACAAGTGTTTGAAGCTAAACCATTTGATTAGCATGGATTCGAAGATCACCCCTCTCCTTCGCATTGATTTGAAGCTAAATCATGTGTTGCGCATGGATTTGAAGCTAACTCGTTTGTTTCGCATGCAGTTGATGCTGGATCATGTATATCACAAGTGTTTGAAGCTAAATCATCTGTTTCGCATGGATTCGAAGATAACCCTTCTACTTCGCATTGATTTGAAGCTAAATCATGTGTTTCGAATGGATTTGAAGCAAAGCCTTCCACTTCGCATTGATTTGAAGCTAAATCATGTGTTTCACTTGGATTTGAAGCTAAGCCTTCTACTTCACGTCGATTTGACCTTAAATCATATTTTTCGCTGGATTTGAAACTAACTCGTTTGTTTCGCATGCAGTAGAAGCTAAATCATATATATCACAAGTATTTGAAGCTAAACCATTTGTTTCGCATGGATTCGATCATCAGCCTTCTGCTTCGCATTGATTTGATGTTAAACCATATGTTTCGCATGGATTTGAAGCTAACTCGTTTGTTTCGCATGCTGTTGAAGCTAAATCAAGTATATCACAAGTATTTGAAGCAAAACCATCTGATTCGCACGGATTTGGTGATAACCCTTCTAGTTCGCATTGATTTGAATTTAAAGCATGTGTTTCGCATGGATTTGAAGCTAACTCGTTTGTTTCGCATGCAGTTGAAGATAAGTCATGCATATCACAAGTATTTGAAGATAAACCATTTGATTCCCATGGATTTGAAGCTATGCTTTCTACTTCGCATTGATTTGAAGCTAAATCATGTGCTGCGCTTGGATTTGAAGCTAACTCGTTTGTTTCGCATGCAGTTGAAGCTAAATCATGTATATCACATGTATTTGAAGCTAAACCATTTGATTAGCATGGATTCGAAGATCACCCTTCTTCTTCGCATTGATTTGAAGCTAAATCATGTATTTCGCATGGATTTAAAGCTAACTCGTATGTTTCGCATGCAGTTGAAGCTAAATCATGTATATCACAAGTATTTGAATATGAACCATTTGATTAGCATGGATTCGAAGATCACCCTTCTTCTTCGCATTGATTTGAAGCTAAATCATGTGTTTCGCATGGATTTGAAGCTAACTCGTTTGTTTCGCATGCAGTAGAATTTAAATCATATATATCACAAGTATTTGAAGCTAAACCATTTGTTTCGCATGGATTCGAACATCAGCCTTCTGCTTCGCATTGATTTGATGTTAAACCATATGTTTCGCATGGATTTGAAGCTAACTCGTTTGTTTCGCATGGTGTTGAAGCTAAATCAAGTATATCACAAGTATTTGAAGCAAAACCATCTGATTCGCACGGATTTGATGATAACCCTTCTAGTTCGCATTGATTTGAATTTAAAGCATGTGTTTCGCATGGATTTGAAGCTAACTCGTTTGTTTCGCATGCAGTTGAAGATAAGTCATGCATATCACAAGTATTTGAAGATAAACCATTTGATTCCCATGGATTTGAAGCTATGCTTTCTACTTCGCTTTGATTTGGAGCTAAATCATGTGTTTCGCATGGATTTAAAGCTAACTCGTTTGTTTCGCATGCAGTTGAAGCTAAATCATGTATATCACAAGTGTTTGAAGCTAAACCATTTTATTCCCATGGATTTGAAGCTATGCCTTCTACTTCGCATTGATTTGATGTTAAATCATATGTTTCGCATGGATTTGAAGCTATCTCGTTTGTTTCGCATGCACTTGAATATAAATCAAGTATATCACAAGTATTTGAAGCTAAACCGTTTGATTCGCATGGATTTGAAGATCTGCCTTCTACTTCGCATTGATTTGAAGCTAAATCATATGTTTCGCATGGATTTGAAGCTAACTCGTTCGTATCGCATGCAGTTGAAGCTAAATCATGTATATCACAAGTATTTGAAGCTAAACCATTTGATTCGCATGGATTTGAAAATAAGCCTCCTACTTCGCATTGATTTTAATCTAAATCATCTGTTTCGCATGGATTTAAAGCTATCTCGTTTGTTTCGCATGCGGTTGAAGATAAATCAAGTATATCACAGGAATTTGAGCCTGTACCATTTGTTTCGCATGGTTTCGAAGATCTGCCTTATACTTCGCATTGATTTGAATGTAAACCATTTGTTTCGCATGAATTCGAAGATGTGCCTTCTACTTCGCATTGATTTGAAGCAAAATCATGTGTTTCGCTTGGATTTTAAGCTAACTCATTTGTATCACATGCAGTTGAAGTTAAATCATGTATATCACAAGTATTTGATGCTAAACGGTTTGTTTCGCATGGATTCGAAGATAACCTCTCTACTTCGCATTGATTTGGAGTTAAATCATGTGTTTCGCATGGATTTTGAAGCAAAGTCTTCTACTTCGCATTGATTTGGAGTTAAATCATGTGTTTCGCATGGATTTAAAGCTAAATCGTTGTTTCGCATGCAGTTGAAGCTAAATCATGTATATCACAAGTGTTTGAAGCTAAACCATTTGATTAGCATGGATTCGAAGATCACCCCTCTCCTTCGCATTGATTTGAAGATAATCATGTGTTTCGCATGGATTTGAAGCTAACTCGTTTGTTTCGCATGCAGTTGAAGATAAGTAATGCATATCACAAGTATTTGAAGATAAACCATTTGATTCCCATGGATTTGAAGCTATGCCTTCTACTTAGCATTGATTTGGAGCTAAATCAAGTGTTTCGCATGGATTTAAAGCTAACTCGTTTGTTTCGCATGCAGTTGATGCTGAATCATGTATATCACAAGTATTTGCAGCTAAACCATTTGTTTCGCATGGATTCGTAGATAAGCCTTCTACTTCGCATCGATTTGAAGCTAAATCATGTGTTTGGCATGGTTTTTGAAGCTCACTCGTTTTTTTCGCATGCTGTTGAAGCTAAATCATGTATATCACAAGTGTTTGAAGCTAAACCATTTGCTTCGCATGGATTCGAAGATAACCCTTCTACTTCGCATTGGTTTGAAGCTAAATCATTTGTTTCGCATGGATTTGAAGCTAACTCGTTTGTTTCGCATGCTGTTGAAACTAAATCATGTATATCACAAGTATTTGATGCTAAACCATTTGATACCCATGGATTTGTAGCTATGCCTTCTACTTCGCATTGATTTGGAGCTAAATCATGTGTTTCGCATGGATTTGAAGCTATCTCGTTTGTTTCGCATGCACTTGAATATAAATCAAGTATATCACAAGTATTTGAAGCTAAACCTTTGTTTCGCATGGATTCGAACATCAGCCTTCTGCTTCGCATTGATTTGGACCTAAATCATGTGTTTCGCATGGATTTGAAGCTAACTCGTTTATTTCGCATGCACTTGAAGCTAAATCATGTATATCACAATTTGTTTGAAGCTAAACCATTTGTTTTGCATGGATTCGAAGATAATCCTTCTTCTTCGCATTGATTTGAAGCTAAATCATGTGTTTCGCATGTATTTAAAGCTAACTCGTTGTTTCGCATGCAGTTGAAGCTAAATCATGTATAACACAAGTGTTTGAAGCTAAACCATTTGTTTCGCATGGATTCGAAGATAACCCTTCTACTTCGCATTGATTTGAAGCTAAATCATGTATATCACAAGTATTTGAAGCTAAACCATTTTATTCCCATGGATTTGAAGCTATGCCTTCTACTTCGCATTGATTTGAAGATAAATCATGTGTTTCGCTTGGATTTGAGGCTCGCTTGTTTGTTTCGCATGCAGTTGAAGCTAAATCATGTATATCACAAGTATTTGAAGCTAAACCATTTGATTCCCATGGATTTGTAGCTATGCCTTCTACTTCGCATTGATTTGGAGCTAAATCATGTGTTTCGCATGGATTTAAAGCTAACTCGTTTGTTTCGCATGCTGTTGAAGCTAAATCATGTATATCACAAGTATTTGAATATGAACCATTTGATTAGGATGGATTCGAAGATCACCCCTCTTCTTCGCATTGATTTGAAGCTAAATCATGTGTTTCGCATGGATTTGAAGCTAACTCGTTTGTTTCGTATGCTGTTTAAGCTAAATCAAGTATATCACAAGTATTTGAAGCAAAACCATTTGATTCGCACGGATTTGTACCTATGCCTTCTACTTCGCATTGATTTGGAGCTAAATCATGTGTTTCGCATGGATTTAAAGCTAACTCGTTTGTTTCGCATGCAGTTGAAGCTAAATCATGTATATCACATTTTGTTTGAAGCTAAACCATTTGTTTTGCATGGATTCGAAGATAATCCTTCTTCTTCGCATTGATTTGAAGCTAAATCATGTGTTTCGCATGGATTTGAAGCTAACTCGTTTGTTTCGCATGCTGTTAAAGCTAAATCATGTATATAACATGTATTTGAAGCTAAACCATTTGTTTCGCATGTATTCGAAGATAACCCTTCTACTTCGCATTCATTTGAAGCTAAATAAAGTGTTTCGCATGGATTTCAATCTAACTCGTTTGTTTCGCATTGATTTGAAGCTAAATCATGTGTTTCACTTGGATTTGAAGCTAAGCCTTCTACTTCACGTCGATTTGACCTTAAATCATATTTTTCGCTGGATTTGAAACTAACTCGTTTGTTTCGCATGCTGTTGAAGCTATATCATGTATATCACAAGTATTTGAAGCTAAACGATTTGATTCGCATGGATTTGAAGATAAGCCCTCTACTTCACATTGATTTGCAGCTAAATCATGTGTTTCGTATGGATTTGAAGCTAACTCGTTTGTATCGCATACAGTTGAAGCTAAATTATGTATATCACAAGTATTTGAAGCTAAACCATTTGTTTCGCATGGATTTGAAACTACGCCTTCTACTTCGCATTAATTTGAAGCTAAATAATTTGTTTCACTCGGATTTGAAGCTAAGCCTTCTACTTCACGTCGATTTGACCTTAAATCATATTTTTCGCTGGATTTGAATCTAACTCGTGTGTTTCGCATGCTGTTGAAGCTAAATCATGTATATAACAAGTATTTGAAGCTAAACCATTTGTTTCGCATGTATTCGAAGATAACCCTTCTACTTCGCATTCATTTGAAGCTAAATCAAGTGTTTCGCATGGATTTCAATCTAACTCGTTTGTTTCGCATGCTGTTGAAGCTAAATCATGTATATCACGAGTATTTGAAGCTAAACCACTTGTTTCGCATTGATTCAAAGATCAGTCTTCCACTTCGCATTGATTTGATGCTAAATCATGTGTTTCACTTGGATTTGAAGCTAAGCCTTCTACTTCACGTCGATTTGACCTTAAATCATATTTTTCGCTGGATTTGAATCTAACTCGTGTGTTTCGCATGCTGTTGAAGCTAAATCATGTATATAACAAGTATTTGAAGCTAAACCATTTGTTTCGCATGTATTCGAAGATAACCCTTCTACTTCGCATTCATTTGAAGCTAAATCAAGTGTTTCGCAAGGATTTCAATCTAACTCGTTTGTTTCGCATGCTGTTGAAGCTAAATCATGTATATCACGAGTATTTGAAGCTAAACCATTTGTTTCGCATTGATTCAAACATCAGTCTTCCACTTCGCATTGATTTGAAGCTAAATCATGTGTTTCACTTGGATTTGAAGCTAAGCCTTCTACTTCACGTCGATTTGACCTTAAATCATATTTTTCGCTGGATTTGAAACGAACTCGTTTGTTTCGCATGCTGTTGAAGCTAAATCATGTATATAACAAGTATTTGAAGCTAAACCATTTGTTTCGCATGTATTCGAAGATAACCCTTCTACTTCGCATTCATTTGAAGCTAAATCAAGTGTTTCGCATGGATTTCAATCTAACTCGTTTGTTTCGCATGCTGTTGAAGCTAAATCATGTATATCACGAGTATTTGAAGCTAAACCATTTGTTTCGCATTGATCAAAGATCAGACTTCCACTTCGCATTGATTTGAAGCTAAATCATGTGTTTCGCATGGATTTGAAGCTAACTCGTTTGTTTCGCACGCAGTTGATGCTGAATCATGTATATCAGAAGTATTTGCAGCTAAACCATTTGTTTCGCATGGATTCGTAGATAAGCCTTCTACTTCGAATCGATTTGAAGCTAAATCATGTGTTTCGCATGGTTTTTGATGCTAACTCGTTTGTTTCGCATGCTGTTGAAGCTAAATCATGTATATCACAAGTGTTTGAAGCTAAACCATTTGTTTCGCATGGATTCGAAGATAACCCTTCTACTTCGCATTGGTTTGAAGCTGAATCATGTGTTTCGCATGGATTTGAAGCAAAGCCTTCTACGTCGCATTGATTTGGTGTTGAATCATGTGTTTCGCATGGGTTTAAAGCTAACTCGTTGTTTCGCATGCAGTTGAAGCTATATCATGTATAACACAAGTGTTTGAAGCTAAACCATTTGTTTCGCATTTATTCAAAGAAAACCCTTCTACTTCGCATTGATTTGAAGCTAAATCATGTGTTGCGCATGGATTTGAAGCTAACTCGTTTGTTTCGCATGCAGTTGAAGCTAAATCATGTATATCACAAGAATTTGAAGCTAAACCATTTTATTCCCATGGATTTGAAGCTATGCCTTCTACTTCGCATTGATTTGAAGATAAATCATGTGTTTCGCTTGGATTTGAGGCTAGCTTGTTTGTTTCGCATGCAGTTGAAGCTAAATCATGTATATCACAATTTGTTTGAAGCTAAATCATTTGTTTTGCATGGATTCGAAGATAACCCTTCTACTTCACATTGGTTTGAAGCTAAATCATGTGTTTCGCATGGATTTGAAGCTATCTCGTTTATTTCGCATGCACTTGAATCTAAATCAATTATATCACAAGCATTTGAATATGAACCATTTGGTTAGCATTGATTCGAAGATCACCCTTCTTCTTCGCATTGATTTCAAGCTTAATAATGTGCTTCGCTTGGATTTTAAAATAACTCGTTTGTATCACATGCGGTTGAAGTTAAATCATGTATATCACAAGTATTTGAAGCTAAAACGTTTGATTGGCATGGATTTGAAGCTAAGCCTTCTACTTCGCATTAAATTGAAGCTAAATCATGTGTTTCGCAAGGATTTGAAGCTAACACGTTTGTTTCGCATGTTGTTGAAGCTAAATCATGTATATCACAAGTGTTTGAAGCTAAACCATTTGTTTCGCATGGATTCGAAAATAATCCTTCTACTTCGCATTGGTTTGAAGCTAAATCATGTGGTTCGCATGGATTTGAAGCAAAGCCTTCTACTTCGCATTGATTTGGAGTTGAATCATGTGTTTCGCATGGGTTTAAAGCTACCTCGTTGTTTCGCATGCAGTTGATGCTAAATCATGTATAACACAAGTGTTTGAAGCTAAACCATTTGTTTCGCATGGATTCAAAGATAACCCTTCTACTTTGCATTGAATTGAAGCTAAATCATGAGTTTCGCATGGATTGAAGCTAACTAGTTTGTTTCGCATGCAGCTGAAGCAAAATCATGTATATCACAAGTGTTTGAAGCTAAACCATTAGTTTCGCATGGATTCGTAGATAAGCCTTCTACTTCGCGTCGATTTGAAGCTAAATCATGTGTTTCGCATGGTTTTTGAAGCTAACTCGTTTGTTTCGCATGCTGTTGAAGCTAAATCATGTATATCACAAGTGTTTGAAGCGAAACCATTTGTTTCGCATGGATTCGAATATAATCCTTCTTCTTCGCATTGATTTCAAGCTTAATAATGTGCTTCGCTTGGATTTTAAAATAACTCGTTTGTATCACATGCGGTTGAAGTTAAATCATGTATATCACAAGTATTTGAAGCTAAAACGTTTGATTGGCATGGATTTGAAGCTAAGCCTTCTACTTCGCATTAAATTGAAGCTAAATCATGTGTTTCGCAAGGATTTGAAGCTAACACGTTTGTTTCGCATGCTGTTGAAGCTAAATCATGTATATCACAAGTGTTTGAAGCTAAATCATGTGTTTCGCATGGATTTGAAGCTAACTCGTTTGTTTCGCATGCAGTTGAAGCTAAATCATGTATATCACAAGTGTTTGAAGCTAAATCATTTGTTTCGCATGGATTCGAAGATAACCCTTCTAATTCGCATTGATTTGAAGCTAAATCATGTATATCACAAGTATTTGAAGCTAAACCATTTGTTTCGCATTGATTCAAAGATGATTCTTCCACTTCGCATTTATTTGGAGCGAAATCATGTGTTTCACTTGGATTTGAAGCTATGCCTTCTACTTCGCATTGATTTGGAGCTAAATCACGTGTTTCGCATGGATGTAAAGCTAACTCGTTTGTTTCGCATGCACTTGCATATAAATCATGTATATCACAATTGTTTGAAGCTAAATCATTTGTTTCGCATGGACTCGAAGATAATCCTTCTGCTTCGCATTGATTTGAAGCTAAATCAAGTGTTTCGCATGGATTTCAATCTAACTCGTTTGTTTCGCATGCTGTTGAAGCTAAATCATGTATATCACGAGTATTTGAAGCTAAACCATTTGTTTCGCATTGATTCAAAGATCAGTCTTCCACTTCGCATTGATTTGAAGCTAAATCATGTGTTTCACTTGGATTTGAAGCTAAGCCTTCTACTTCACGTCGATTTGACCTTAAATCATATTTTTCGCTGGATTTGAAACTAACTCGTTTGTTTCGCATGCCGTTGAAGCTTAATCATGTATATAACAAGTATTTGAAGCTAAACCATTTGTTTCGCATGTATTCGAAGATAACCCTTCTACTTCGCATTCATTTGAAGCTAAATCAAGTGTTTCGCATGGATTTCAATCAAACTCGTTTGTTTCGCATGCAGCTGAAGCTAAATCATGTATATCACAAGTGTTTGAAACTAAACCATTTGTTTTGCATGGATTCGAAGATAATCGTTCTACTTCGCATTGATTTGAAGCTAAATCATGTGTTTCGCATGGATTTGAAGCTAACTAGGTTGTTTCGCATGCAGTTGAAGCTAAATCATGCATATCACAAGTATTTGAAGCAAAACCTTTGTTTCGCATGGATTCGAACATCAGCCTTCTGCTTCGCATTGATTTGGACCTAAATCATGTGTTTCGCATGGATTTGAAGCTAACTCGTTTGTTTCGCATGCAGTTGAAGCTAAATCATGTATATCACAAGTGTTTGAAGCTAAATCATTTGTTTCGCATGGATTCGAAGATAACCCTTCTACTTCGCATTGATTTGAATCTAATTCATGTATATCACAAGTATTTGAAGCTAAACCATTTTATTCCCATGGATTTGAAGCTATGCCTTCTACTTCGCATTGATTTGAAGATAAATCATGTGTTTCGCTTGGATTTGAGGCTAGCTTGTTTGTTTCGCATGCAGTTGAAGCTAAATCATGTATATCACAATTTGTTTGAAGCTAAATCATTTGTTTTGCATGGACTCGAAGATAATCCTTCTACTTCGCATTGGTTTGAAGCTAAATCATGTGTTTCGCATGGATTTGAAGCAAAGCCTTCTACTTCGCATTGATTTGGAGTTGAATCATGTGTTTCGCATGGGTTTAAAGCTACCTCGTTGTTTCGCATGCAGTTGAAGCTAAATCATGTATAACACAAGTGTTTGGAGCTAAACCATTTGTTTCGCATGGATTCAAAGATAACCCTTCTACTTTGCGTTGAATTGAAGCTAAATCATGAGTTTCGCATGGATTGAAGCTAACTAGTTTGTTTCGCATGCAGCTGAAGCAAAATCATGTATATCACAAGTGTTTGAAGCTAAACCATTTGTTTCGCATGGATTCGTAGATAAGCCTTCTACTTCGCGTCGATTTGAAGCTAAATCATGTGTTTCGCATGGTTTTTGAAGATAACTCGTTTGTTTCGCATGCTGTTGAAGCTAAATCATGTATATCACAAGTGTTTGAAGCGAAACCATTTGTTTCGCATGGATTCGAATATAATCCCTCTTCTTCGCATTGATTTCAAGCTTAATAATGTGCTTCGCTTGGATTTTAAAATAAATCGTTTGTATCACATGCGGTTGAAGTTAAATCATGTATATCACAAGTATTTGAAGCTAAAACGTTTGATTGGCATGGATTTGAAGCTAAGCCTTCTACTTCGCATTAAATTGAAGCTAAATCATGTGTTTCGCAAGGATTTGAAGCTAACACGTTTGTTTCGCATGCTCTTGAAGCTAAATCATGTATATCACAAGTGTTTGAAGCTAAACCATTTGTTTCGCATGGATTTGAAGCAAA
This sequence comes from Megalopta genalis, assembly GCF_051020955.1. NCBI lineage: Eukaryota > Metazoa > Arthropoda > Insecta > Hymenoptera > Halictidae > Megalopta > Megalopta genalis. The sequence goes on from NW_027476732.1 coordinate 84,683, forward strand.
GCCTTCTACTTCGCATTGGTTTGAAGCTAAATCATGTGTTTCGCATGGGTTTAAAGCTACCTCGTTGTTTCGCATGCAGTTGAAGCTAAATCATGTATAACACAAGTGTTTGAAGCTAAACCATTTGTTTCGCATGGATTCAAAGATAACCCTTCTACTTTGCATTGAATTGAAGCTAAATCATGAGTTTCGCATGGATTGAAGCTAACTAGTTTGTTTCGCATGCAGCTGAAGCAAAATCATGTATATCACAAGTGTTTGAAGCTAAACCATTTGTTTCGCATGGATTCGTAGATAAGCCTTCTACTTCGCGTCGATTTGAAGCTAAATCATGTGTTTCGCATGGTTTTTGAAGCTAACTCGTTTGTTTCGCATGCTGTTGAAGCTAAATCATGTATATCACAAGTGTTTGAAGCGAAACCATTTGTTTCGCATGGATTCGAATATAATCCTTCTTCTTCGCATTGGTTTGAAGCTAAATCATGTGTTTCGCATGGATTTGAAGCTAACTCGTTTGTTTCGCATGCAGTTGAAGCTAAATCATGTATATCACAAGTGTTTGAAGCTAAATCATTTGTTTCGCATGGATTCGAAGATAACCCTTCTAATTCGCATTGATTTGAAGCTAAATCATGTATATCACAAGTATTTGAAGCTAAACCATTTGTTTCGCATTGATTCAAAGATGATTCTTCCACTTCGCATTTATTTGGAGCAAAATCATGTGTTTCACTTGGATTTGAAGCTACGCCTTCTACTTCGCATTGATTTGGAGCTAAATCACGTGTTTCGCATGGATTTAAAGCTAACTCGTTTGTTTCGCATGCACTTGCATATAAATCATGTATATCACAATTGTTTGAAGCTAAATCATTTGTTTCGCATGGATTCGAAGATAATCCTTCTATTTCGCATTGATTTGAAGCTAAATCATGTGTTTCGCATGGATTTGAAGCAAAGACTTCTACTTCGCATTGATTTGGAGTTAAATCATGTGTTTCGCATGGATTTGAAGCTAACTCGTTTGTTTCGCATGCAGTTGTAGATAAGTAATGCATATCACAGGTATTTGAAGATAAACCATTTGATTCCCATGGATTTGAAGCTATGCCTTCTACTTGGCATTGATTTGGAGCTAAATCATGTGTTTCGCATGGATTTAAAGCTAATTCGTTTGTTTCGCATGCAGTTGACGCTAAATCATGTATATCACATTTTGTTTGAAGCTAAACCATTTGTTTTGCATGGATTCGAAGATAATCCATCTTCTTCGCATTGATTTGAAGCTAAATCATGTGTTTCGCATGGATTTGAAGCTAACTCGTTTGTTTCGCATGCAGTTGATGCTGAATCATGTATATCACAAATATTTGCAGCTAAACCATTTGTTTCGCATGGATTCGTAGATAAGCCTTCTACTTCGCATCGATTTGAAGCTAAATCATGTGTTTCGCATGGTTTTTGAAGATCACTCGTTTGTTTCGCATGCTGTTGAAGCTAAATCATGTATATCACAAGTACTTGAATATGAACCATTTGATTAGCATGGATTCGAAGATCACCCCTCTTCTTCGCATTGATTTGAAGATAATCATGTGTTTCGCAAGGATTTGAAGCTAACTCGTTTGTTTCGCATGCAGTTGAAGCTAAATCATGTATATCACAATTTGTTTGAAGCTAAATCATTTGTTTTGCATGGACTCGAAGATAACCCTTCTACTTTGCGTTGAATTGAAGCTAAATCATGAGTTTCGCATGGATTGAAGCTAACTAGTTTGTTTCGCATGCAGCTGAAGCAAAATCATGTATATCACAAGTGTTTGAAGCTAAACCATTTGTTTCGCATGGATTCGTAGATAAGCCTTCTACTTCGTGTCGATTTGAAGCTAAATCATGTGTTTCGCATGGTTTTTGAAGATAACTCGTTTGTTTCGCATGCTGTTGAAGCTAAATCATGTATATCACAAGTGTTTGAAGCGAAACCATTTGTTTCGCATGGATTCGAATATAATCCTTCTTCTTCGCATTGATTTCAAGCTTAATAATGTGCTTCGCTTGGATTTTAAAATAAATCGTTTGTATCACATGCGGTTGAAGTTAAATCATATATATCACAAGTATTTGAAGCTAAAACGTTTGATTGGCATGGATTTGAAGCTAAGCCTTCTACTTCGCATTAAATTGAAGCTAAATCATGTGTTTCGCAAGGATTTGAAGCTAACACGTTTGTTTCGCATGCTCTTGAAGCTAAATCATGTATATCACAAGTGTTTGAAGCTAAACCATTTGTTTCGCATGGATTTGAAGCAAAGCCTTCTAATTCGCATTGGTTTGAAGCTAAATCATGTGTTTCGCATGGGTTTAAAGCTACCTCGTTGTTTCGCATGCAGTTGAAGCTAAATCATGTATAACACAAGTGTTTGAAGCTAAACCATTTGTTTCGCATGGATTCAAAGATAACCCTTCTACTTTGCATTGAATTGAAGCTAAATCATGAGTTTCGCATGGATTGAAGCTAACTAGTTTGTTTCGCATGCAGCTGAAGCAAAATCATGTATATCACAAGTGTTTGAAGCTAAACCATTTGTTTCGCATGGATTCGTAGATAAGCCTTCTACTTCGCGTCGATTTGAAGCTAAATCATGTGTTTCGCATGGTTTTTGAAGCTAACTCGTTTGTTTCGCATGCTGTTGAAGCTAAATCATGTATATCACAAGTGTTTGAAGCGAAACCATTTGTTTCGCATGGATTCGAATATAATCCTTCTTCTTCGCATTGGTTTGAAGCTAAATCATGTGTTTCGCATGGATTTGAAGCTAACTCGTTTGTTTCGCATGCAGTTGAAGCTAAATCATGTATATCACAAGTGTTTGAAGCTAAATCATTTGTTTCGCATGGATTCGAAGATAACCCTTCTAATTCGCATTGATTTGAAGCTAAATCATGTATATCACAAGTATTTGAAGCTAAACCATTTGTTTCGCATTGATTCAAAGATGATTCTTCCACTTCGCATTTATTTGGAGCAAAATCATGTGTTTCACTTGGATTTGAAGCTATGCCTTCTACTTCGCATTGATTTGGAGCTAAATCACGTGTTTCGCATGGATTTAAAGCTAACTCGTTTGTTTCGCATGCACTTGCATATAAATCATGTATATCACAATTGTTTGAAGCTAAATCATTTGTTTCGCATGGATTCGAAGATAATCCTTCTACTTCGCATTGATTTGAAGCTAAATCATGTGTTTCGCATGGATTTGAAGCAAAGACTTCTACTTCGCATTGATTTGGAGTTAAATCATGTGTTTCGCATGGATTTGAAGCTAACTCGTTTGTTTCGCATGCAGTTGTAGATAAGTAATGCATATCACAGGTATTTGAAGATAAACCATTTGATTCCCATGGATTTGAAGCTATGCCTTCTACTTGGCATTGATTTGGAGCTAAATCATGTGTTTCGCATGGATTTAAAGCTAATTCGTTTGTTTCGCATGCAGTTGACGCTAAATCATGTATATCACATTTTGTTTGAAGCTAAACCATTTGTTTTGCATGGATTCGAAGATAATCCATCTTCTTCGCATTGATTTGAAGCTAAATCATGTGTTTCGCATGGATTTGAAGCTAACTCGTTTGTTTCGCATGCAGTTGATGCTGAATCATGTATATCACAAATATTTGCAGCTAAACCATTTGTTTCGCATGGATTCGTAGATAAGCCTTCTACTTCGCATCGATTTGAAGCTAAATCATGTGTTTCGCATGGTTTTTGAAGATCACTCGTTTGTTTCGCATGCTGTTGAAGCTAAATCATGTATATCACAAGTACTTGAATATGAACCATTTGATTAGCATGGATTCGAAGATCACCCCACTTCTTCGCATTGATTTGAAGATAATCATGTGTTTCGCAAGGATTTGAAGCTAACTCGTTTGTTTCGCATGCAGTTGAAGCTAAATCATGTATATCACAAGTGTTTGTAGCTAAACCATTTGTTTCGCATGGATTCAAAGATAACCCATCTACTTCGCATTGATTTGAAGCTAAATCATGTGTTGCGCATGGATTTAAAGCTAACTCGTTGTTTCGCAAGCAGTTGAAGCTAAATCATGTATATCACAAGTGTTTGAAGCTAAACCATTTGATTAGCATGGATTCGAAGATCACCCCTCTCCTTCGCATTGATTTGAAGCTAAATCATGTGTTGCGCATGGATTTGAAGCTAACTCGTTTGTTTCGCATGCAGTTGAAGCTAAATCATGTATATCACAAGTGTTTGAAGCTAAATCATTTGTTTCGCATGGATTCGAAGATAACCCTTCTAGTTCGCATTGATTTGAATCTAAATCATGTATATCACAAGTATTTGAAGCTAAACCATTTTATTCCCATGGATTTGAAGCTATGCCTTCTACTTCGCATTGATTTGAAGATAAATCATGTGTTTCGCTTGGATTTGAGGCTAGCTTGTTAGTTTCGCATGCAGTTGAAGCTAAATCATGTATATCACAATTTGTTTGAAGCTAAATCATTTGTTTTGCATGGATTCGAAGATAATCCTTCTACTTCGCATTGATTTGAAGCTAAATCATGTGTTTCGCATGGATTTGAAGCTAACTAGTTTGTTTCGCATGCAGCTGAAGCTAAATCATGTATATCACAAGTGTTTGAAGCTAAACCATTTGTTTTGCATGGATTCGAAGATAATCGTTCTACTTCGCATTGATTTGAAGCTAAATCATGTGTTTCGCACGGATTTGAAGCTAACTAGGTTGTTTCGCATGCAGTTGAAGCTAAATCATGTATATTACAAGTATTTGAAGCTAAACCATTTTATTCCCATGGATTTGAAGCTATGCCTTCTACTTCGCATTGATTTGAAGATAAATCATGTGTTTCGCTTGGATTTGAGGCTAGCTTGTTTGTTTCGCATGCAGTTGAAGCTAAATCATGTATATCACAATTTGTTTGAAGCTAAATCATTTGTTTTGCATGGACTCGAAGATAATCCTTCTGCTTCGCATTGATTTGAAGCTAAATCAAGTGTTTCGCATGGATTTCAATCTAACTCGTTTGTTTCGCATGCCGTTGAAGCTAAATCATGTATATAACAAGTATTTGAAGCTAAACCATTTGTTTTGCATGGATTCGAAGATAATCGTTCTACTTCGCATTGATTTGAAGCTAAATCATGTGTTTCTCATGGATTTGAAGCTAACTAGGTTGTTTCGCATGCAGTTGAAGCTAAATCATGTATATCACAAGTATTTGAAGCAAAACCTTTGTTTCGCATGGATTCGAACATCAGCCTTCTGCTTCGCATTGATTTGGACCTAAATCATGTGTTTCGCATGGATTTGAAGCTAAATCGTTTGTTTCGCATGCAGTTGAAGCTAAATCATGTATATCACAAGTGTTTGAAGCTAAATCATTTGTTTCGCATGGATTCGAAGATAATCCTTCTAGTTCGCATTGATTTAAATCTAAATCATGTATATCACAAGTATTTGAAGCTAAACCATTTTATTCCCATGGATTTGAAGCTATGCCTTCTACTTCGCATTGATTTGAAGATAAATCATGTGTTTCGCTTGGATTTGAGGCTAGCTTGTTTGTTTCGCATGCAGTTGAAGCTAAATCATGTATATCACAATTTGTTTGAAGCTAAATCATTTGTTTTGCATGGATTCGAAGGTAATCCTTCTACTTCGCATTGATTTGAAGCTAAATCATGTGTTTCGCATGGATTTGAAGCTAACTAGTTTGTTTCGCATGCAGCTGAAGCTAAATCATGTATATCACAAGTGTTTGAAGCTAAACCATTTGTTTTGCATGGATTCGAAGATAATCGTTCTACTTCGCATTGATTTGAAGCTAAATCATGTGTTTCGCACGGATTTGAAGCTAACTAGGTTGTTTCGCATGCAGTTGAAGCTAAATCATGTATATCACAAGTATTTGAAGCTAAACCATTTTATTCCCATGGATTTGAAGCTATGCCTTCTACTTCGCATTGATTTGAAGTTAAATCATGTGTTTCGCTTGGATTTGAGGCTAGCTTGTTTGTTTCGCATGCAGTTGAAGCTAAATCATGTATATCACAATTTGTTTGAAGCTAAATCATTTGTTTTGCATGGACTCGAAGATAATCCTTCTGCTTCGCATTGATTTGAAGCTAAATCAAGTGTTTCGCATGGATTTCAATCTAACTCGTTTGTTTCGCATGCTGTTGAAGCTAAATCATGTATATCACGAGTATTTGAAGCTAAACCATTTGTTTCGCATTGATTCAAAGATCAGTCTTCCACTTCGCATTGATTTGAAGCTAAATCATGTGTTTCACTTGGATTTGAAGCTAAGCCTTCTACTTCACGTCGATTTGACCTTAAATCATATTTTTCGCTGGATTTGAAACTAACTCGTTTGTTTCGCATGCCGTTGAAGCTAAATCATGTATATAACAAGTATTTGAAGCTAAACCATTTGTTTCGCATGTATTCGAAGATAACCCTTCTACTTCGCATTCATTTGAAGCAAAATCAAGTGTTTCGCATGGATTTCAATCTAACTCGTTTGTTTCGCATGCAGCTGAAGCTAAATCATGTATATCACAAGTGTTTGAAGCTAAACCATTTGTTTTGCATGGATTCGAAGATAATCGTTCTACTTCGCATTGATTTGAAGCTAAATCATGTGTTTCGCATGGATTTGAAGCTAACTAGGTTGTTTCGCATGCAGTTGAAGCTAAATCATGTATATCACAAGTATTTGAAGCAAAACCTTTGTTTCGCATGGATTCGAACATCAGCCTTCTGCTTCGCATTGATTTGGACCTAAATCATGTGTTTCGCATGGATTTGAAGCTAACTCGTTTGTTTCGCATGCAGTTGAAGCTAAATCATGTATATCACAAGTGTTTGAAGCTAAATCATTTGTTTCGCATGGATTCGAAGATAACCCTTCTACTTCGCATTGATTTGAATCTAATTCATGTATATCACAAGTATTTGAAGCTAAACCATTTGTTTCGCATGGATTTGAAGCAAAGCCTTCTACTTCGCATTGGTTTGAAGCTAAATCATGTGTTTCGCATGGGTTTAAAGCTACCTCGTTGTTTCGCATGCAGTTGAAGCTAAATCATGTATAACACAAGTGTTTGAAGCTAAACCATTTGTTTCGCATGGATTTGAAGCAAAGCCTTCTACTTCGCATTGGTTTGAAGCTAAATCATGTGTTTCGCATGGGTTTAAAGCTACCTCGTTGTTTCGCATGCAGTTGAAGCTAAATCATGTATAACACAAGTGTTTGAAGCTAAACCATTTGTTTCGCATGGATTCAAAGATAACCCTTCTACTTTGCATTGAATTGAAGCTAAATCATGAGTTTCGCATGGATTGAAGCTAACTAGTTTGTTTCGCATGCAGCTGAAGCAAAATCATGTATATCACAAGTGTTTGAAGCTAAACCATTTGTTTCGCATGGATTCGTAGATAAGCCTTCTACTTCGCGTCGATTTGAAGCTAAATCATGTGTTTCGCATGGTTTTGAAGCTAACTCGTTTGTTTCGCATGCTGTTGAAGCTAAATCATGTATATCACAAGTGTTTGAAGCGAAACCATTTGTTTCGCATGGATTCGAATATAATCCTTCTTCTTCGCATTGGTTTGAAGCTAATTCATGTGTTTCGCATGGATTTGAAGCTAACTCGTTTGTTTCGCATGCAGTTGAAGCTAAATCATGTATATCACAAGTGTTTGAAGCTAAATCATTTGTTTCGCATGGATTCGAAGATAACCCTTCTAATTCGCATTGATTTGAAGCTAAATCATGTATATCACAAGTATTTGAAGCTAAACCATTTGTTTCGCATTGATTCAAAGATGATTCTTCCACTTCGCATTTATTTGGAGCAAAATCATGTGTTTCACTTGGATTTGAAGCTATGCCTTCTACTTCGCATTGATTTGGAGCTAAATCACGTGTTTCGCATGGGTTTAAAGCTAACTCGTTTGTTTCGCATGCACTTGCATATAAATCATGTATATCACAATTGTTTGAAGCTAAATCATTTGTTTCGCATGGATTCGAAGATAATCCTTCTATTTCGCATTGATTTGAAGCTAAATCATGTGTTTCGCATGGATTTGAAGCAAAGACTTCTACTTCGCATTGATTTGGAGTTAAATCATGTGTTTCGCATGGATTTGAAGCTAACTCGTTTGTTTCGCATGCAGTTGTAGATAAGTAATGCATATCACAGGTATTTGAAGATAAACCATTTGATTCCCATGGATTTGAAGCTATGCCTTCTACTTGGCATTGATTTGGAGCTAAATCATGTGTTTCGCATGGATTTAAAGCTAATTCGTTTGTTTCGCATGCAGTTGACGCTAAATCATGTATATCACATTTTGTTTGAAGCTAAACCATTTGTTTTGCATGGATTCGAAGATAATCCATCTTCTTCGCATTGATTTGAAGCTAAATCATGTGTTTCGCATGGATTTGAAGCTAACTCGTTTGTTTCGCATGCAGTTGATGCTGAATCATGTATATCACAAATATTTGCAGCTAAACCATTTGTTTCGCATGGATTCGTAGATAAGCCTTCTACTTCGCATCGATTTGAAGCTAAATCATGTGTTTCGCATGGTTTTTGAAGATCACTCGTTTGTTTCGCATGCTGTTGAAGCTAAATCATGTATATCACAAGTACTTGAATATGAACCATTTGATTAGCATGGATTCGAAGATCACCCCTCTTCTTCGCATTGATTTGAAGATAATCATGTGTTTCGCAAGGATTTGAAGCTAACTCGTTTGTTTCGCATGCAGTTGAAGCTAAATCATGTATATCACAAGTGTTTGTAGCTAAACCATTTGTTTCGCATGGATTCAAAGATAACCCATCTACTTCGCATTGATTTGAAGCTAAATCATGTGTTGCGCATGGATTTAAAGCTAACTCGTTGTTTCGCAAGCAGTTGAAGCTAAATCATGTATATCACAAGTGTTTGAAGCTAAACCATTTGATTAGCATGGATTCGAAGATCACCCCTCTCCTTCGCATTGATTTGAAGCTAAATCATGTGTTGCGCATGGATTTGAAGCTAACTCGTTTGTTTCGCATGCAGTTGAAGCTAAATCATGTATATCACAAGTGTTTGAAGCTAAATCATTTGTTTCGCATGGATTCGAAGATAACCCTTCTAGTTCGCATTGATTTGAATCTAAATCATGTATATCACAAGTATTTGAAGCTAAACCATTTTATTCCCATGGATTTGAAGCTATGCCTTCTACTTCGCATTGATTTGAAGATAAATCATGTGTTTCGCTTGGATTTGAGGCTAGCTTGTTAGTTTCGCATGCAGTTGAAGCTAAATCATGTATATCACAATTTGTTTGAAGCTAAATCATTTGTTTTGCATGGATTCGAAGATAATCCTTCTACTTCGCGTCGATTTGAAGCTAAATCATGTGTTTCGCATGGTTTTTGAAGCTAACTCGTTTGTTTCGCATGCTGTTGAAGCTAAATCATGTATATCACAAGTGTTTGAAGCGAAACCATTTGTTTCGCATTGATTCAAAGATGATTCTTCCACTTCGCATTTATTTGGAGCAAAATCATGTGTTTCACTTGGATTTGAAGCTATGCCTTCTACTTCGCATTGATTTGGAGCTAAATCACGTGTTTCGCATGGGTTTAAAGCTAACTCGTTTGTTTCGCATGCACTTGCATATAAATCATGTATATCACAATTGTTTGAAGCTAAATCATTTGTTTCGCATGGATTCGAAGATAATCCTTCTATTTCGCATTGATTTGAAGCTAAATCATGTGTTTCGCATGGATTTGAAGCAAAGACTTCTACTTCGCATTGATTTGGAGTTAAATCATGTGTTTCGCATGGATTTGAAGCTAACTCGTTTGTTTCGCATGCAGTTGTAGATAAGTAATGCATATCACAGGTATTTGAAGATAAACCATTTGATTCCCATGGATTTGAAGCTATGCCTTCTACTTGGCATTGATTTGGAGCTAAATCATGTGTTTCGCATGGATTTAAAGCTAATTCGTTTGTTTCGCATGCAGTTGACGCTAAATCATGTATATCACATTTTGTTTGAAGCTAAACCATTTGTTTTGCATGGATTCGAAGATAATCCATCTTCTTCGCATTGATTTGAAGCTAAATCATGTGTTTCGCATGGATTTGAAGCTAACTCGTTTGTTTCGCATGCAGTTGATGCTGAATCATGTATATCACAAATATTTGCAGCTAAACCATTTGTTTCGCATGGATTCGTAGATAAGCCTTCTACTTCGCATCGATTTGAAGCTAAATCATGTGTTTCGCATGGTTTTTGAAGATCACTCGTTTGTTTCGCATGCTGTTGAAGCTAAATCATGTATATCACAAGTACTTGAATATGAACCATTTGATTAGCATGGATTCGAAGATCACCCCTCTTCTTCGCATTGATTTGAAGATAATCATGTGTTTCGCAAGGATTTGAAGCTAACTCGTTTGTTTCGCATGCAGTTGAAGCTAAATCATGTATATCACAAGTGTTTGTAGCTAAACCATTTGTTTCGCATGGATTCAAAGATAACCCATCTACTTCGCATTGATTTGAAGCTAAATCATGTGTTGCGCATGGATTTAAAGCTAACTCGTTGTTTCGCAAGCAGTTGAAGCTAAATCATGTATATCACAAGTGTTTGAAGCTAAACCATTTGATTAGCATGGATTCGAAGATCACCCCTCTCCTTCGCATTGATTTGAAGCTAAATCATGTGTTGCGCATGGATTTGAAGCTAACTCGTTTGTTTCGCATGCAGTTGAAGCTAAATCATGTATATCACAAGTGTTTGAAGCTAAATCATTTGTTTCGCATGGATTCGAAGATAACCCTTCTAGTTCGCATTGATTTGAATCTAAATCATGTATATCACAAGTATTTGAAGCTAAACCATTTTATTCCCATGGATTTGAAGCTATGCCTTCTACTTCGCATTGATTTGAAGATAAATCATGTGTTTCGCTTGGATTTGAGGCTAGCTTGTTAGTTTCGCATGCAGTTGAAGCTAAATCATGTATATCACAATTTGTTTGAAGCTAAATCATTTGTTTTGCATGGATTCGAAGATAATCCTTCTACTTCGCATTGATTTGAAGCTAAATCATGTGTTTCGCATGGATTTGAAGCTAACTAGTTTGTTTCGCATGCAGCTGAAGCTAAATCATGTATATCACAAGTGTTTGAAGCTAACCCATTTGTTTTGCATGGATTCGAAGATAATCGTTCTACTTCGCATTGATTTGAAGCTAAATCATGTGTTTCGCACGGATTTGAAGCTAACTAGGTTGTTTCGCATGCAGTTGAAGCTAAATCATGTATATTACAAGTATTTGAAGCTAAACCATTTTATTCCCATGGATTTGAAGCTATGCCTTCTACTTCGCATTGATTTGAAGATAAATCATGTGTTTCGCTTGGATTTGAGGCTAGCTTGTTTGTTTCGCATGCAGTTGAAGCTAAATCATGTATATCACAATTTGTTTGAAGCTAAATCATTTGTTTTGCATGGACTCGAAGATAATCCTTCTGCTTCGCATTGATTTGAAGCTAAATCAAGTGTTTCGCATGGATTTCAATCTAACTCGTTTGTTTCGCATGCCGTTGAAGCTAAATCATGTATATAACAAGTATTTGAAGCTAAACCATTTGTTTTGCATGGATTCGAAGATAATCGTTCTACTTCGCATTGATTTGAAGCTAAATCATGTGTTTCTCATGGATTTGAAGCTAACTAGGTGTTTCGCATGCAGTTGAAGCTAAATCATGTATATCACAAGTATTTGAAGCAAAACCTTTGTTTCGCATGGATTCGAACATCAGCCTTCTGCTTCGCATTGATTTGGACCTAAATCATGTGTTTCGCATGGATTTGAAGCTAAATCGTTTGTTTCGCATGCAGTTGAAGCTAAATCATGTATATCACAAGTGTTTGAAGCTAAATCATTTGTTTCGCATGGATTCGAAGATAATCCTTCTAGTTCGCATTGATTTGAATCTAAATCATGTATATCACAAGTATTTGAAGCTAAACCATTTTATTCCCATGGATTTGAAGCTATGCCTTCTACTTCGCATTGATTTGAAGATAAATCATGTGTTTCGCTTGGATTTGAGGCTAGCTTGTTTGTTTCGCATGCAGTTGAAGCTAAATCATGTATATCACAATTTGTTTGAAGCAAAATCATTTGTTTTGCATGGATTCGAAGGTAATCCTTCTACTTCGCATTGATTTGAAGCTAAATCATGTGTTTCGCATGGATTTGAAGCTAACTAGTTTGTTTCGCATGCAGCTGAAGCTAAATCATGTATATCACAAGTGTTTGAAGCTAAACCATTTGTTTTGCATGGATTCGAAGATAATCGTTCTACTTCGCATTGATTTGAAGCTAAATCATGTGTTTCGCACGGATTTGAAGCTAACTAGGTTGTTTCGCATGCAGTTGAAGCTAAATCATGTATATCACAAGTATTTGAAGCTAAACCATTTTATTCCCATGGATTTGAAGCTATGCCTTCTACTTCGCATTGATTTGAAGTTAAATCATGTGTTTCGCTTGGATTTGAGGCTAGCTTGTTTGTTTCGCATGCAGTTGAAGCTAAATCATGTATATCACAATTTGTTTGAAGCTAAATCATTTGTTTTGCATGGACTCGAAGATAATCCTTCTGCTTCGCATTGATTTGAAGCTAAATCAAGTGTTTCGCATGGATTTCAATCTAACTCGTTTGTTTCGCATGCTGTTGAAGCTAAATCATGTATATCACGAGTATTTGAAGCTAAACCATTTGTTTCGCATTGATTCAAAGATCAGTCTTCCACTTCGCATTGATTTGAAGCTAAATCATGTGTTTCACTTGGATTTGAAGCTAAGCCTTCTACTTCACGTCGATTTGACCTTAAATCATATTTTTCGCTGGATTTGAAACTAACTCGTTTGTTTCGCATGCCGTTGAAGCTAAATCATGTATATAACAAGTATTTGAAGCTAAACCATTTGTTTCGCATGTATTCGAAGATAACCCTTCTACTTCGCATTCATTTGAAGCTAAATCAAGTGTTTCGCATGGATTTCAATCTAACTCGTTTGTTTCGCATGCAGCTGAAGCTAAATCATGTATATCACAAGTGTTTGAAGCTAAACCATTTGTTTTGCATGGATTCGAAGATAATCGTTCTACTTCGCATTGATTTGAAGCTAAATCATGTGTTTCGCATGGATTTGAAGCTAACTAGGTTGTTTCGCATGCAGTTGAAGCTAAATCATGTATATCACAAGTATTTGAAGCAAAACCTTTGTTTCGCATGGATTCGAACATCAGCCTTCTGCTTCGCATTGATTTTGGACCTAAATCATGTGTTTCGCATGGATTTGAAGCTAACTCGTTTGTTTCGCATGCAGTTGAAGCTAAATCATGTATATCACAAGTGTTTGAAGCTAAATCATTTGTTTCGCATGGATTCGAAGATAACCCTTCTACTTCGCATTGATTTGAATCTAATTCATGTATATCACAAGTATTTGAAGCTAAACCATTTTATTCCCATGGATTTGAAGCTATGCCTTCTACTTCGCATTGATTTGAAGATAAATCATGTGTTTCGCTTGGATTTGAGGCTAGCTTGTTTGTTTCGCATGCAGTTGAAGCTAAATCATGTATATCACAATTTGTTTGAAGCTAAATCATTTGTTTTGCATGGACTCGAAGATAATCCTTCTACTTCGCATTGGTTTGAAGCTAAATCATGTGTTTCGCATGGATTTGAAACAAAGCCTTCTACTTCGCATTGATTTGGAGTTGAATCATGTGTTTCGCATGAGTTTAAAGCTACCTCGTTGTTTCGCATGCAGTTGAAGCTAAATCATGTATAACACAAGTGTTTGGAGCTAAACCATTTGTTTCGCATGGATTCAAAGATAACCCATCTCCTTCGCATTGATTTGAAGCTAAATCATGTGTTGCGCATGGATTTGAAGCTAACTCGTTTGTTTCGCATGCAGTTGAAGCTAAATCATGTATATCACAAGTGTTTGAAGCTAAATCATTTGTTTCGCATGGATTCGAAGATAACCCTTCTAGTTCGCATTGATTTGAATCTAAATCATGTATATCACAAGTATTTGAAGCTAAACCATTTTATTCCCATGGATTTGAAGCTATGCCTTCTACTTCGCATTGATTTGGAGTTAAATCATGTGTTTCGCATGGATTTAAAGCCAACTCGTTGTTTCGCAAGCAGTTGAAGCTAAATCATGTATAGCACAAGTGTTTGAAGCTAAACCATTTGATTAGCATGGATTCGCAGATCACCCATCTTCTTCGCATTGATTTGAAGATAATCATGTGTTTCGCAAGGATTTGAAGCTAACTCGTTTGTTTTGCATGCAGTTGAAGCTAAATCATGTATATCACACGTATTTGAAGCTAAACCATTTGTTTCGCATGGATTCGAACATCAGCCTTCTGCTTCGCATTGATTTGATGTTAAATCATATGTTTCGCATGGATTTGAAGCTAACTCGTTTGTTTCGCATGCTGTTGAAGTTAAGTCATGCATACCACAAGTATTTGAAGATAAACCATTTTATTCACATGGATTTGAAGCTATGCCTTCTACTTCGCATTGATTTGATGTTAAATCATATGTCTCGCATGGATTTGAAGCTATCTCGTTTGTTTCGTATGCACTTGAATATAAATCAAGTATATCACAAGTATTTGCAGCTAAACCATTTGTTTCGCATGGATTCGTAGATAAGCCTTCTACTTCGCATTGTTTTGAAGCTAAATCATGTGTTTCGCATGGATTTGAAGCTAACTCGTTTGTTTCGCATGCAGTTGAAGCTAAATCATGTATATCACAAGTGTTTGAAGCTAAATCATTTGTTTCGCATGGATTCGAAGATAACCCTTCTACTTCGCATTGATTTGAATCTAATTCATGTATATCACAAGTATTTGAAGCTAAACCATTTTATTCCCATGGATTTGAAGCTATGCCTTCTACTTCGCATTGATTTGAAGATAAATCATGTGTTTCGCTTGGATTTGAGGCTAGCTTGTTTGTTTCGCATGCAGTTGAAGCTAAATCATGTATATCACAATCTGTTTGAAGCTAAATCATTTGTTTTGCATGGACTCGAAGATAATCCTTCTACTTCGCATTGATTTGAAGCTAAATCATGTGTTTCGCATGGATTTGAAGCTAACTAGTTTGTTTCGCATGCAGCTGAAGCTAAATCATGTATATCACAAGTGTTTGAAGCTAAACCATTTGTTTTGCATGGATTCGAAGATAATCGTTCTACTTCGCATTGATTTGAAGCTAAATCATGTGTTTCGCACGGATTTGAAGCTAACTAGGTTGTTTCGCATGCAGTTGAAGCTAAATCATGTATATCACAAGTATTTGAAGCAAAACCTTTGTTTCGCATGGATTCGAACATCAGCCTTCTGCTTCGCATTGATTTGGACCTAAATCATGTGTTTCGCATGGATTTGAAGCTAACTCGTTTATTTCGTATGCTGTTGAAGCTAAATCATCTATATCACAAGTGTTTGAAGCTAAACCTTTTGTTTCGCATGGATTCGAAGATAACCCTTCTACTTCGCATTGGTTTGAAGCTAAATCAAGTGTTTAGCATGGATTTCAATCTAACTCGTTTGTTTCGCATGCTGTTGAAGCTAAATCATGTATATCAGGAGTATTTGAAGCTAAACCGTTTGATTAGCATGGATTTGAAGCTAAGCCTTCTGCTTCGCATTAAATTGAAACTAAATCATGTGTTTCGCATGGATTTGAAGCTAACACGTTTGTTTCGTATGCTGTTGAAGCTAAATCATGTATATCACATTTTGTTTGAAGCTAAACCATTTGTTTTGCATGGATTCGAAGATAATCCTTCTTCTTCGCATTGATTTGAAGCTAAATCATGTGTTTCGCATGGATTTGAAGCTAACTCGTTTGTTTCGCATGCTGTTGAAGCTAAATCAAGTATATCACAAGTATTTGAAGCAAAACCATTTGATTCGCACGGATTTGAAGCTATGCCTTCTACTTCGCATTGATTTGGAGCTAAATCATGTGTTTCGCATGGATTTAAAGCTAACTCGTTTGTTTCGCATGCAGTTGAAGCTAAATCATGTATATCACATTTTGTTTGAAGCTAAACCATTTGTTTTGCATGGATTCGAAGATAATCCTTCTTCTTCGCATTGATTTGAAGCTAAATCATGTGTTTCGCATGGATTTGAAGCTAACTCGTTTGTTTCGCATGCAGTTGATGCTGAATCATGTATATCACAAGTGTTTGAAGCTAAATCATTTGTTTCGCATGGATTCGAAGATAATCCTTCTACTTCGCATTGATTTGAAGCTAAATCATGTGTTTCGCATGCATTTGAAGCAAAGCCTTCTACTTTGCATTGATTTGGAGTTAAATCATGTGATTCGCATGGATTTAAAGCTAACTCGTTGTTTCGCAAGCAGTTGAAGCTAAATCATGTATATCACAAGTGTTTGAAGCTAAACCATTTGATTAGCATGGATTCGAAGATCACCCCTCTCCTTCGCATTGATTTGAAGCTAAATCATGTGTTGCGCATGGATTTGAAGCTAACTCGTTTGTTTCGCATGCAGTTGAAGCTAAATCATGTATATCACAAGTGTTTGAAGCTAAATCATTTGTTTCATATGGATTCAAAGATAACCCTTATACTTCGCATTGATTTGAATCTAAATCATGTATATCACAAGTATTTGAAGCTAAACCATTTTATTCCCATGGATTTGAAGCTATGCCTTCTACTTCGCATTGATTTGAAGATAAATCATGTGTTTCGCTTGGATTTGAGGCTAGCTTGTTTGTTTCGCATGCAGTTGAAGCTAAATCATGTATATCACAATTTGTTTGAAGCTAAATCATTTGTTTTGCATGGACTCGAAGATAATCCTTCTACTTCGCAATGATTTGAAGCTAAATCAAGTGTTTCGCATGGATTTGAAGCTAACTAGGTTGTTTCGCATGCAGTTGAAGCTAAATCATGTATATCACAAGTATTTGAAGCAAAACCTTTGTTTCGCATGGATTCGAAGATCACCCCTCTCCTTCGCATTGATTTGAAGCTAAATCATGTGTTGCGCATGGATTTGAAGCTAACTCGTTTGTTTCGCATGCAGTTGAAGCTAAATCATGTATATCACAAGTGTTTGAAGCTAAATCATTTGTTTCGCATGGATTCGAAGATAACCCTTATACTTCGCATTGATTTGAATCTAAATCATGTATATCACAAGTATTTGAAGCTAAACCATTTTATTCCCATGGATTTGAAGCTATGCCTTCTACTTCGCATTGATTTGAAGATAAATCATGTGTTTCGCTTGGATTTGAGGCTAGCTCGTTTGTTTCGCATGCAGTTGAAGCTAAATCATGTATATCACAATTTGTTTGAAGCTAAATCATTTGTTTTGCATGGACTCGAAGATAATCCTTCTACTTCGCATTGATTTGAAGCTAAATCAAGTGTTTCGCATGGATTTCAATCTAACTCGTTTGTTTCGCATGCTGTTGAAGCTAAATCATGTATATCACGAGTATTTGAAGCTAAACCATTTGTTTCGCATTGATTCAAAGATCAGTCTTCCACTTCGCATTGATTTGAAGCTAAATCATGTGTTTCACTTGGATTTGAAGCTAAGCCTTCTACTTCACGTCGATTTGACCTTAAATCATATTTTTCTCTGGATTTGAAACTAACTCGTTTGTTTCGCATGCCGTTGAAGCTAAATCATGTATATAACAAGTATTTGAAGCTAAACCATTTGTTTCGCATGTATTCGAAGATAACCCTTCTACTTCGCATTCATTTGAAGCTAAATCAAGTGTTTCGCATGGATTCCAATCTAACTCGTTTGTTTCGCATGCAGCTGAAGCTAAATCATGTATATCACAAGTGTTTGAAGCTAAACCATTTGTTTTGCATGGATTCGAAGATAATCGTTCTACTTCGCATTGATTTGAAGCTAAATCATGTGTTTCGCATGGCTTTGAAGCTGACTAGGTTGTTTCGCATGCAGTTGAAGCTAAATCATGTATATCACAAGTATTTGAAGCAAAACCTTTGTTTCGCATGGATTCGAACATCAGCCTTCTGCTTCGCATTGATTTGGACCTAAATCATGTGTTTCGCATGGATTTGAAGCTAACTCGTTTGTTTCGCATGCAGTTGAAGCTAAATCATGTATATCACAAGTGTTTGAAGCTAAATCATTTGTTTCGCATGGATTCGAAGATAACCCTTCTACTTCGCATTGATTTGTATCTAATTCATGTATATCACAAGTATTTGAAGCTAAACCATTTTATTCCCATGGATTTGAAGCTATGCCTTCTACTTCGCATTGATTTGAAGATAAATCATGTGTTGCGCATGGATTTGAAGCTAACTCGTTTGTTTCGCATGCAGTTGAAGCTAAATCATGTATATCAGAAGTATTTGAAGCTAAACCATTTTATTCCCATGGATTTGAAGCTATGCCTTCTACTTCGAATTGATTTGATGTTAAATCATATGTTTCGCATGGATTTGAAGCTATCTCGTTTGTTTCGCATGCACTTGAATATAAATCAAGTATGTCACAAGTATTTGAAGCTAAATCGTTTGATTCGCATGGAATTGAAGCTAAGCCTTCTACATCGCATTGATTCGAAGATAAATCATGTGTTTCGCTTGGATTTGAGGCTAGCTTGTTTGCTTCGCATGCAGTTGAAGCTAAATCATGTATATCGCAATTTGTGTGAAGCTAAATCATTTGCTTTGCATGGATTCGAAGATAATCCTTCTACTTCGCATTGATTTGAAGGTAAATCATGTGTTTCGCATGGATTTGAAGCTAACTCGTTTGTTTCGAATGCAGTTGAAGCTAAATCATGTATATCACAAGTGTTTGAAGCTAAATCATTTGTTTCGCATGGATTCGAAGATAACCCTTCTAATTCGCATTGATTTGAAGCTAAATCATGTATATCACAAGTATTTGAAGCTAAACCATTTGTTTCGCATTGATTCAAAGATCAGTCTTCCACTTCGCATTGATTTGAAGCTAAATCATGTGTTTCACTTGGATTTGAAGCTAAGCCTTCTACTTCACGTCTATTTGACCTTAAATCATATTTTTCGCTGGATTTGAAACTAACTCGTTTGTTTCGCATGCTGTTAAAGCTAAATCATGTATATAACATGTATTTGAAGCTAAACCATTTGTTTCGCATGTATTCGAAGATAACCCTTCTACTTCGCATTCATTTGAAGCTAAATAAAGTGTTTCGCATGGATTTCAATCTAACTCGTTTGTTTCGCATTGATTTGAAGCTAAATCATGTGTTTCACTTGGATTTGAAGCTAAGCCTTCTACTTCACGTCGATTTGACCTTAAATCATATTTTTCGCTGGATTTGAAACTAACTCGTTTGTTTCGCATGCTGTTGAAGCTAAATCATGTATATCACAAGTATTTGAAGCTAAAGGATTGGATTCGCATGGATTTGAAGATAAGCCCTCTACTTCACATTGATTTGCAGCTAAATCATGTGTTTCGTATGGATTTGAAGCTAACTCGTTTGTATCGCATGCAGTTGAAGCTAAATTATGTATATCACAAGTATTTGAAGCTAAACCATTTGTTTCGCATGGATTTGAAACTACGCCTTCTACTTCGCATTAATTTGAAGCTAAATAATTTGTTTCACTCGGATTTGAAGCTAAGCCTTCTACTTCACGTCGATTTGACCTTAAATCGTATTTTTCGCTGGATTTGAATCTAACTCGTGTGTTTCGCATGCTGTTGAAGCTAAATCATGTATATAACAAGTATTTGAAGCTAAACCATTTGTTTCGCATGTATTCGAAGATAACCCTTCTACTTCGCATTCATTTGAAGCTAAATCAAGTGTTTCGCATGGATTTCAATCTAACTCGTTTGTTTCGCATGCTGTTGAAGCTAAATCATGTATATCACAAGTGTTTGAAGCTAAACCATTTGATTAGCATGGATTCGAAGATCACCCCTCTCCTTCGCATTGATTTGAAGCTAAATCATGTGTTGCGCATGGATTTGAAGCTAACTCGTTTGTTTCGCATGCAGTTGAAGCTAAATCATGTATATCACAAGTGTTTGAAGCTAAATCATTTGTTTCGCATGGATTCGAAGATAACCCTTATACTTCGCATTGATTTGAATCTAAATCATGTATATCACAAGTATTTGAAGCTAAACCATTTTATTCCCATGGATTTGAAGCTATGCCTTCTACTTCGCATTGATTTGAAGATAAATCATGTGTTTCGCTTGGATTTGAGGCTAGCTTGCTTGTTTCGCATGCAGTTGAAGCTAAATCATGTATATCACAATTTGTTTGAAGCTAAATCATTTGTTTTGCATGGACTCGAAGATAATCCTTCTACTTCGCATTGATTTGAAGCTAAATCAAGTGTTTCGCATGGATTTCAATCTAACTCGTTTGTTTCGCATGCTGTTGAAGCTAAATCATGTATATCACGAGTATTTGAAGCTAAACCATTTGTTTCGCATTGATTCAAAGATCAGTCTTCCACTTCGCATTGATTTGAAGCTAAATCATGTGTTTCACTTGGATTTGAAGCTAAGCCTTCTACTTCACGTCGATTTGACCTTAAATCATATTTTTCTCTGGATTTGAAACTAACTCGTTTGTTTCGCATGCCGTTGAAGCTAAATCATGTATATAACAAGTATTTGAAGCTAAACCATTTGTTTCGCATGTATTCGAAGATAACCCTTCTACTTCGCATTCATTTGAAGCTAAATCAAGTGTTTCGCATGGATTCCAATCTAACTCGTTTGTTTCGCATGCAGCTGAAGCTAAATCATGTATATCACAAGTGTTTGAAGCTAAACCATTTGTTTTGCATGGATTCGAAGATAATCGTTCTACTTCGCATTGATTTGAAGCTAAATCATGTGTTTCGCATGGATTTGAAGCTAACTAGGTTGTTTCGCATGCAGTTGAAGCTAAATCATGTATATCACAAGTATTTGAAGCAAAACCTTTGTTTCGCATGGATTCGAACATCAGCCTTCTGCTTCGCATTGATTTGGACCTAAATCATGTGTTTCGCATGGATTTGAAGCTAACTCGTTTGTTTCGCATGCAGTTGAAGCTAAATCATGTATATCACAAGTGTTTGAAGCTAAATCATTTGTTTCGCATGGATTCGAAGATAACCCTTCTACTTCGCATTGATTTGTATCTAATTCATGTATATCACAAGTATTTGAAGCTAAACCATTTTATTCCCATGGATTTGAAGCTATGCCTTCTACTTCGCATTGATTTGAAGATAAATCATGTGTTGCGCATGGATTTGAAGCTAACTCGTTTGTTTCGCATGCAGTTGAAGCTAAATCATGTATATCAGAAGTATTTGAAGCTAAACCATTTTATTCCCATGGATTTGAAGCTATGCCTTCTACTTCGAATTGATTTGATGTTAAATCATATGTTTCGCATGGATTTGAAGCTATCTCGTTTGTTTCGCATGCACTTGAATATAAATCAAGTATGTCACAAGTATTTGAAGCTAAATCGTTTGATTCGCATGGAATTGAAGCTAAGCCTTCTACATCGCATTGATTCGAAGATAAATCATGTGTTTCGCTTGGATTTGAGGCTAGCTTGTTTGCTTCGCATGCAGTTGAAGCTAAATCATGTATATCGCAATTTGTGTGAAGCTAAATCATTTGCTTTGCATGGATTCGAAGATAATCCTTCTACTTCGCATTGATTTGAAGGTAAATCATGTGTTTCGCATGGATTTGAAGCTAACTCGTTTGTTTCGAATGCAGTTGAAGCTAAATCATGTATATCACAAGTGTTTGAAGCTAAATCATTTGTTTCGCATGGATTCGAAGATAACCCTTCTAATTCGCATTGATTTGAAGCTAAATCATGTATATCACAAGTATTTGAAGCTAAACCATTTGTTTCGCATTGATTCAAAGATCAGTCTTCCACTTCGCATTGATTTGAAGCTAAATCATGTGTTTCACTTGGATTTGAAGCTAAGCCTTCTACTTCACGTCTATTTGACCTTAAATCATATTTTTCGCTGGATTTGAAACTAACTCGTTTGTTTCGCATGCTGTTAAAGCTAAATCATGTATATAACATGTATCTGAAGCTAAACCATTTGTTTCGCATGTATTCGAAGATAACCCTTCTACTTCGCATTCATTTGAAGCTAAATAAAGTGTTTCGCATGGATTTCAATCTAACTCGTTTGTTTCGCATTGATTTGAAGCTAAATCATGTGTTTCACTTGGATTTGAAGCTAAGCCTTCTACTTCACGTCGATTTGACCTTAAATCATATTTTTCGCTGGATTTGAAACTAACTCGTTTGTTTCGCATGCTGTTGAAGCTAAATCATGTATATCACAAGTATTTGAAGCTAAAGGATTGGATTCGCATGGATTTGAAGATAAGCCCTCTACTTCACATTGATTTGCAGCTAAATCATGTGTTTCGTATGGATTTGAAGCTAACTCGTTTGTATCGCATGCAGTTGAAGCTAAATTATGTATATCACAAGTATTTGAAGCTAAACCATTTGTTTCGCATGGATTTGAAACTACGCCTTCTACTTCGCATTAATTTGAAGCTAAATAATTTGTTTCACTCGGATTTGAAGCTAAGCCTTCTACTTCACGTCGATTTGACCTTAAATCGTATTTTTCGCTGGATTTGAATCTAACTCGTGTGTTTCGCATGCTGTTGAAGCTAAATCATGTATATAACAAGTATTTGAAGCTAAACCATTTGTTTCGCATGTATTCGAAGATAACCCTTCTACTTCGCATTCATTTGAAGCTAAATCAAGTGTTTCGCATGGATTTCAATCTAACTCGTTTGTTTCGCATGCTGTTGAAGCTAAATCATGTATATCACAAGTGTTTGAAGCTAAACCATTTGATTAGCATGGATTCGAAGATCACCCCTCTCCTTCGCATTGATTTGAAGCTAAATCATGTGTTGCGCATGGATTTGAAGCTAACTCGTTTGTTTCGCATGCAGTTGAAGCTAAATCATGTATATCACAAGTGTTTGAAGCTAAATCATTTGTTTCGCATGGATTCGAAGATAACCCTTATACTTCGCATTGATTTGAATCTAAATCATGTATATCACAAGTATTTGAAGCTAAACCATTTTATTCCCATGGATTTGAAGCTATGCCTTCTACTTCGCATTGATTTGAAGATAAATCATGTGTTTCGCTTGGATTTGAGGCTAGCTTGCTTGTTTCGCATGCAGTTGAAGCTAAATCATGTATATCACAATTTGTTTGAAGCTAAATCATTTGTTTTGCATGGACTCGAAGAT
Source organism: Megalopta genalis (assembly GCF_051020955.1). Taxonomy (NCBI): domain Eukaryota; kingdom Metazoa; phylum Arthropoda; class Insecta; order Hymenoptera; family Halictidae; genus Megalopta; species Megalopta genalis. The sequence goes on from NW_027476732.1 coordinate 108,196, forward strand.
AATCCTTCTACTTCGCATTGATTTGAAGCTAAATCAAGTGTTTCGCATGGATTTCAATCTAACTCGTTTGTTTCGCATGCTGTTGAAGCTAAATCATGTATATCACGAGTATTTGAAGCTAAACCATTTGTTTCGCATTGATTCAAAGATCAGTCTTCCACTTCGCATTGATTTGAAGCTAAATCATGTGTTTCACTTGGATTTGAAGCTAAGCCTTCTACTTCACGTCGATTTGACCTTAAATCATATTTTTCTCTGGATTTGAAACTAACTCGTTTGTTTCGCATGCCGTTGAAGCTAAATCATGTATATAACAAGTATTTGAAGCTAAACCATTTGTTTCGCATGTATTCGAAGATAACCCTTCTACTTCGCATTCATTTGAAGCTAAATCAAGTGTTTCGCATGGATTCCAATCTAACTCGTTTGTTTCGCATGCAGCTGAAGCTAAATCATGTATATCACAAGTGTTTGAAGCTAAACCATTTGTTTTGCATGGATTCGAAGATAATCGTTCTACTTCGCATTGATTTGAAGCTAAATCATGTGTTTCGCATGGATTTGAAGCTAACTAGGTTGTTTCGCATGCAGTTGAAGCTAAATCATGTATATCACAAGTATTTGAAGCAAAACCTTTGTTTCGCATGGATTCGAACATCAGCCTTCTGCTTCGCATTGATTTGGACCTAAATCATGTGTTTCGCATGGATTTGAAGCTAACTCGTTTGTTTCGCATGCAGTTGAAGCTAAATCATGTATATCACAAGTGTTTGAAGCTAAATCATTTGTTTCGCATGGATTCGAAGATAACCCTTCTACTTCGCATTGATTTGTATCTAATTCATGTATATCACAAGTATTTGAAGCTAAACCATTTTATTCCCATGGATTTGAAGCTATGCCTTCTACTTCGCATTGATTTGAAGATAAATCATGTGTTGCGCATGGATTTGAAGCTAACTCGTTTGTTTCGCATGCAGTTGAAGCTAAATCATGTATATCAGAAGTATTTGAAGCTAAACCATTTTATTCCCATGGATTTGAAGCTATGCCTTCTACTTCGAATTGATTTGATGTTAAATCATATGTTTCGCATGGATTTGAAGCTATCTCGTTTGTTTCGCATGCACTTGAATATAAATCAAGTATGTCACAAGTATTCGAAGCTAAATCGTTTGATTCGCATGGAATTGAAGCTAAGCCTTCTACATCGCATTGATTCGAAGATAAATCATGTGTTTCGCTTGGATTTGAGGCTAGCTTGTTTGCTTCGCATGCAGTTGAAGCTAAATCATGTATATCGCAATTTGTGTGAAGCTAAATCATTTGCTTTGCATGGATTCGAAGATAATCCTTCTACTTCGCATTGATTTGAAGGTAAATCATGTGTTTCGCATGGATTTGAAGCTAACTCGTTTGTTTCGAATGCAGTTGAAGCTAAATCATGTATATCACAAGTGTTTGAAGCTAAATCATTTGTTTCGCATGGATTCGAAGATAACCCTTCTAATTCGCATTGATTTGAAGCTAAATCATGTATATCACAAGTATTTGAAGCTAAACCATTTGTTTCGCATTGATTCAAAGATCAGTCTTCCACTTCGCATTGATTTGAAGCTAAATCATGTGTTTCACTTGGATTTGAAGCTAAGCCTTCTACTTCACGTCTATTTGACCTTAAATCATATTTTTCGCTGGATTTGAAACTAACTCGTTTGTTTCGCATGCTGTTAAAGCTAAATCATGTATATAACATGTATTTGAAGCTAAACCATTTGTTTCGCATGTATTCGAAGATAACCCTTCTACTTCGCATTCATTTGAAGCTAAATAAAGTGTTTCGCATGGATTTCAATCTAACTCGTTTGTTTCGCATTGATTTGAAGCTAAATCATGTGTTTCACTTGGATTTGAAGCTAAGCCTTCTACTTCACGTCGATTTGACCTTAAATCATATTTTTCGCTGGATTTGAAACTAACTCGTTTGTTTCGCATGCTGTTGAAGCTAAATCATGTATATCACAAGTATTTGAAGCTAAAGGATTGGATTCGCATGGATTTGAAGATAAGCCCTCTACTTCACATTGATTTGCAGCTAAATCATGTGTTTCGTATGGATTTGAAGCTAACTCGTTTGTATCGCATGCAGTTGAAGCTAAATTATGTATATCACAAGTATTTGAAGCTAAACCATTTGTTTCGCATGGATTTGAAACTACGCCTTCTACTTCGCATTAATTTGAAGCTAAATAATTTGTTTCACTCGGATTTGAAGCTAAGCCTTCTACTTCACGTCGATTTGACCTTAAATCGTATTTTTCGCTGGATTTGAATCTAACTCGTGTGTTTCGCATGCTGTTGAAGCTAAATCATGTATATAACAAGTATTTGAAGCTAAACCATTTGTTTCGCATGTATTCGAAGATAACCCTTCTACTTCGCATTCATTTGAAGCTAAATCAAGTGTTTCGCATGGATTTCAATCTAACTCGTTTGTTTCGCATGCTGTTGAAGCTAAATCATGTATATCACAAGTGTTTGAAGCTAAACCATTTGATTAGCATGGATTCGAAGATCACCCCTCTCCTTCGCATTGATTTGAAGCTAAATCATGTGTTGCGCATGGATTTGAAGCTAACTCGTTTGTTTCGCATGCAGTTGAAGCTAAATCATGTATATCACAAGTGTTTGAAGCTAAATCATTTGTTTCGCATGGATTCGAAGATAACCCTTATACTTCGCATTGATTTGAATCTAAATCATGTATATCACAAGTATTTGAAGCTAAACCATTTTATTCCCATGGATTTGAAGCTATGCCTTCTACTTCGCATTGATTTGAAGATAAATCATGTGTTTCGCTTGGATTTGAGGCTAGCTTGTTTGTTTCGCATGCAGTTGAAGCTAAATCATGTATATCACAATTTGTTTGAAGCTAAATCATTTGTTTTGCATGGACTCGAAGATAATCCTTCTACTTCGCATTGATTTGAAGCTAAATCAAGTGTTTCGCATGGATTTCAATCTAACTCGTTTGTTTCGCATGCTGTTGAAGCTAAATCATGTATATCACGAGTATTTGAAGCTAAACCATTTGTTTCGCATTGATTCAAAGATCAGTCTTCCACTTCGCATTGATTTGAAGCTAAATCATGTGTTTCACTTGGATTTGAAGCTAAGCCTTCTACTTCACGTCGATTTGACCTTAAATCATATTTTTCTCTGGATTTGAAACTAACTCGTTTGTTTCGCATGCCGTTGAAGCTAAATCATGTATATAACAAGTATTTGAAGCTAAACCATTTGTTTCGCATGTATTCGAAGATAACCCTTCTACTTCGCATTCATTTGAAGCTAAATCAAGTGTTTCGCATGGATTCCAATCTAACTCGTTTGTTTCGCATGCAGCTGAAGCTAAATCATGTATATCACAAGTGTTTGAAGCTAAACCATTTGTTTTGCATGGATTCGAAGATAATCGTTCTACTTCGCATTGATTTGAAGCTAAATCATGTGTTTCGCATGGATTTGAAGCTAACTAGGTTGTTTCGCATGCAGTTGAAGCTAAATCATGTATATCACAAGTATTTGAAGCAAAACCTTTGTTTCGCATGGATTCGAACATCAGCCTTCTGCTTCGCATTGATTTGGACCTAAATCATGTGTTTCGCATGGATTTGAAGCTAACTCGTTTGTTTCGCATGCAGTTGAAGCTAAATCATGTATATCACAAGTGTTTGAAGCTAAATCATTTGTTTCGCATGGATTCGAAGATAACCCTTCTACTTCGCATTGATTTGTATCTAATTCATGTATATCACAAGTATTTGAAGCTAAACCATTTTATTCCCATGGATTTGAAGCTATGCCTTCTACTTCGCATTGATTTGAAGATAAATCATGTGTTGCGCATGGATTTGAAGCTAACTCGTTTGTTTCGCATGCAGTTGAAGCTAAATCATGTATATCAGAAGTATTTGAAGCTAAACCATTTTATTCCCATGGATTTGAAGCTATGCCTTCTACTTCGAATTGATTTGATGTTAAATCATATGTTTCGCATGGATTTGAAGCTATCTCGTTTGTTTCGCATGCACTTGAATATAAATCAAGTATGTCACAAGTATTCGAAGCTAAATCGTTTGATTCGCATGGAATTGAAGCTAAGCCTTCTACATCGCATTGATTCGAAGATAAATCATGTGTTTCGCTTGGATTTGAGGCTAGCTTGTTTGCTTCGCATGCAGTTGAAGCTAAATCATGTATATCGCAATTTGTGTGAAGCTAAATCATTTGCTTTGCATGGATTCGAAGATAATCCTTCTACTTCGCATTGATTTGAAGGTAAATCATGTGTTTCGCATGGATTTGAAGCTAACTCGTTTGTTTCGAATGCAGTTGAAGCTAAATCATGTATATCACAAGTGTTTGAAGCTAAATCATTTGTTTCGCATGGATTCGAAGATAACCCTTCTAATTCGCATTGATTTGAAGCTAAATCATGTATATCACAAGTATTTGAAGCTAAACCATTTGTTTCGCATTGATTCAAAGATGATTCTTCCACTTCGCATTTATTTGGAGCGAAATCATGTGTTTCGCATGGATTTAAAGCAAACTCGTTTGTTTTGCATGCAGTTGAAGCTAAATCATGTGTATCACAAGTGTTTGAAAGTAAACCATTTGTTTCGCATGGATTCAAAGATAACCCTTCTACTTCGCATTGATTTGAAGCTAAATCATGTGTTTCGCATGGATTTGAAGCTATCTCGTTTGTTTCGCAAGCACTTGAATATAAATCAAGTATGTCACAAGTATTTGAAGCTAAATCGTTTGATTCGCATGGAATTGAAGCTAAGCCTTCTACATCGCATTGATTCGAAGATAAATCATGTGTATCGCTTGGATTTGAGGCTAGCTTGTTTGCTTCGCATGCAGTTGAAGCTAAATCATGTATATCGCAATTTGTGTGAAGCTAAATCATTTGCTTTGCATGGATTCGAAGATAATCCTTCTACTTCGCATTGATTTGAAGGTAAATCATGTGTTTCGCATGGATTTGAAGCTAACTCGTTTGTTTCGAATGCAGTTGAAGCTAAATCATGTATATGACAGGTCTTTGAAGCTAAACCATTTGTTTCGCATGTATTCGAAGATAACCCTTCTACTTCGCATTCATTTGAAGCTAAATCAAGTGTTTCGCATGGATTTCAATCTAACTCGTTTGTTTCGCATGCTGTTGAAGCTAAATCATGTATATCACGAGTATTTGAAGCTAAACCATTTGTTTCGCATTGATTCAAAGATCAGACTTCCACTTCGCATTGATTTGAAGCTAAATCATGTGTTTCGCATGGATTTGAAGCTAACTCGTTTGTTTCGCATGCTGTTGAAGCTAAATCATGTATATCACAAGTGTTTGAAGCTAAACCATTTGTTTCGCATGGATTCGAAGATAACCCTTCTACTTCGCATTGATTTGAAGCTAAATCATGGATATCACAAGTATTTGAAGCTAAACCATTTGTTTCGCATTGATTCAAAGATCATTCTTCCACTTCGCATTTATTTGGAGCGAAATCATGTGTTTCGCATGGATTTAAAGCTAACTCGTTCGTTTTGCATGCAGTTGAAGCCAAATCATGTATATCACAAGTGTTTGAAGCTAAATCATTTGTTTCGCATGGATTCGAATATAACCCTTCTACTTCGCATTGATTTGAAGCTAAATCATGTATATCACAAGTATTTGAAGCTAAACCATTTTATTCCCATGGATTTGAAGCTATGCCTTCTACTTCGCATTGATTTGAAGATAAATCATGTGTTTCGCTTGGATTTGAGGCTAGCTTGTTTGTTTCGCATGCAGTTGAAGCTAAATCATGTATATCACAATTTGTTTGAAGCTAAATCATTTGTTTTGCATGGATTCGAAGATAATCCTTCTAATTCGCATTGATTTGTAGCTAAATCATGTGTTTCGCATGGATTTGAAGCTAACTAGTTTGTTTCGCATGCAGCTGAAGCTAAATCATGTATATCACAAGTATTTGAAGCTAAACCATTTGTTTCGCATGGATTCGAAGATAATCGTTCTACTTCGCATTGATTTGAAGCTAAATCATGTGTTTCGCATGGATTTGAAGCTAACTCGTCTGTTTCGCATGCAGTTGAAGCTAAATCATGTATATCACAAGTATTTGAAGCAAAACCTTTGTTTCGCATGGATTCGAACATCAGCCTTCTGCTTCGGATTGATTTGGTCCTAAATCATGTGTTTCGCATGGATTTGAAGCTAACTCGTTTATTTCGCATGCACTTGAAGCTGAACCATGTATATCACAAGTATTTGAAGCTAAACCGTTTGATTGGCATGGATTTGAAGATAAGACTTCTACTTCGCATTAAATTGAAGCTAAATCATGTGTTTCGCATGGATTTGAAGCTAACACGTTTGTTTCGCATGCTGTTGAAGCTAAATCATGTATATCACAAGTGTTTGAAGCTAAACCATTTGTTTCGCATGGATTCGAAGATAACCCTTCTACTTCGCATTGGTTTGAAGCTAAATCATGTGTTTCGCATGGATTTAAAGCAAAGCCTTCTACTTCGCATTGATTTGGAGTTGAATCATGTGTTTCGCATGGGTTTAAAGCTAACTCGTTGTTTCGCAAGCAGTTGAAGCTAAATCATGTATATCACAAGTGTTTGAAGCTAAACCATTTGATTAGCATGGATTCGAAGATCACCCCTCTCCTTCGCATTGATTTGAAGCTAAATCATGTGTTGCGCATGGATTTGAAGCTAACTCGTTTGTTTCGCATGCAGTTGAAGCTAAATCATGTATATCACAAGTGTTTGAATCTAAATCATGTATATCACAAGTATTTGAAGCTAAACCATTTTATTCCCATGGATTTGAAGCTATGCCTTCTACTTCGCATTGATTTGAAGATAAATCATGTGTTTCGCATGGATTTGAAGCTAACTCGTCTGTTTCGCATGCAGTTGAAGCTAAATCATGTATATCACAATTTGTTTGAAGCTAAATCATTTGTTTTGCATGGACTCGAAGATAATCCTTCTACTTCGCATTGATTTGAAGCTAAATCATGTGTTTCGCATGGATTTGAAGCTAACTAGGTTGTTTCGCATGCAGTTGAAGCTAAATCATGTATATCACAAGTATTTGAAGCAAAACCTTTGTTTCGCATGGATTCGAACATCAGCCTTCTGCTTCGCATTGATTTGGACCTAAATCATGTGTTTCGCATGGATTTGAAGCTACCTCGTTTGTTTCGCATGCAGTTGAAGCTAAATCATGTATATCACAAGTGTTTGAAGCTAAATCATTTGTTTCGCATGGATTCGAAGATAACCCTTCTACTTCGCATTGATTTGAAGCTAAATCATGTGTTTCACTTGGATTTGAAGCTAAGCCTTCTACTTCACGTCGATTTGACCTTAAATCATATTTTTCGCTGGATTTGAAACTAACTCGTTTGTTTCGCATGCCGTTGAAGCTAAATCATGTATATAACAAGTATTTGAAGCTAAACCATTTGTTTCGCATGTATTCGAAGATAACCCTTCTACTTCGCATTCATTTGAAGCTAAATCAAGTGTTTCGCATGGATTTCAATCTAACTCGTTTGTTTCGCATGCAGCTGAAGCTAAATCATGTATATCACAAGTGTTTGAAGCTAAACCATTTGTTTTGCATGGATTCGAAGATAATCGTTCTACTTCGCATTGATTTGAAGCTAAATCATGTGTTTCGCATGGATTTGAAGCTAACTAGGTTGTTTCGCATGCAGTTGAAGCTAAATCATGTATATCACAAGTATTTGAAGCAAAACCTTTGTTTCGCATGGATTCGAACATCTGCCTTCTGCTTCGCATTAATTTGGACCTAAATCATGTGTTTCGCATGGATTTGAAGCTATCTCGTTTGTTTCGCATGCAGTTGAAGCTAAATCATGTATATCACAAGTGTTTGAAGCTAAATCATTTGTTTCGCATGGATTCGAAGATAACCCTTCTACTTCGCATTGATTTGAATCTAATTCATGTATATCACAAGTATTTGAAGCTAAACCATTTTATTCCCATGGATTTGAAGCTATGCCTTCTACTTCGCATTGATTTGAAGATAAATCATGTGTTTCGCTTGGATTTGAGGCTAGCTTGTTTGTTTCGCATGCAGTTGAAGCTAAATCATGTATATCACAATTTGTTTGAAGCTAAATCATTTGTTTTGCATGGACTCGAAGATAATCCTTCTACTTCGCATTGATTTGAAGCTAAATCATGTGTTTCGCATGGATTTGAAGCTAACTAGGTTGTTTCGCATGCAGTTGAAGCTAAATCATGTATATCACAAGTATTTGAAGCAAAACCTTTGTTTCGCATGGATTCGAACATCAGCCTTCTGCTTCGCATTGATTTGGACCTAAATCATGTGTTTCGCATGGATTTGAAGCTACCTCGTTTGTTTCGCATGCAGTTGAAGCTAAATCATGTATATCACAAGTGTTTGAAGCTAAATCATTTGCTTCGCATGGATTCGAAGATAACCCTTCTACTTCGCATTGATTTGAAGCTAAATCATGTGTTTCACTTGGATTTGAAGCTAAGCCTTCTACTTCACGTCGATTTGACCTTAAATCATATTTTTCGCTGGATTTGAAACTAACTCGTTTGTTTCGCATGCCGTTGAAGCTAAATCATGTATATAACAAGTATTTGAAGCTAAACCATTTGTTTCGCATGTATTCGAAGATAACCCTTCTACTTCGCATTCATTTGAAGCTAAATCAAGTGTTTCGCATGGATTTCAATCTAACTCGTTTGTTTCGCATGCAGCTGAAGCTAAATCATGTATATCACAAGTGTTTGAAGCTAAACCATTTGTTTTGCATGGATTCGAAGATAATCGTTCTACTTCGCATTGATTTGAAGCTAAATCATGTGTTTCGCATGGATTTGAAGCTAACTAGGTTGTTTCGCATGCAGTTGTAGCTAAATCATGTATATCACAAGTATTTGAAGCAAAACCTTTGTTTCGCATGGATTCGAACATCTGCCTTCTGCTTCGCATTAATTTGGACCTAAATCATGTGTTTCGCATGGATTTGAAGCTAACTCGTTTGTTTCGCATGCAGTTGAAGCTAAATCATGTATATCACAAGTGTTTGAAGCTAAATCATTTGTTTCGCATGGATTCGAAGATAACCCTTCTACTTCGCATTGATTTGAATCTAATTCATGTATATCACAAGTATTTGAAGCTAAACCATTTTATTCCCATGGATTTGAAGCTATGCCTTCTACTTCGCATTGATTTGAAGATAAATCATGTGTTTCGCTTGGATTTGAGGCCAGCTTGTTTGTTTCGCATGCAGTTGAAGCTAAATCATGTATATCACAATTTGTTTGAAGCTAAATCATTTGTTTTGCATGGACTCGAAGATAATCCTTCTACTTCGCATTGATTTGAAGCTAAATCAAGTGTTTCGCATGGATTTCAATCTAACTCGTTTGTTTCGCATGCTGTTGAAGCTAAATCATGTATATCACGAGTATTTGAAGCTAAACCATTTGTTCCGCATTCATTCAAAGATCAGTCTTCCACTTCGCATTGATTTGAAGCTAAATCATGTGTTTCGGTTGGATTTGAAGCTAAGCCTTCTACTTCACGTCGATTTGACCTTAAATCATATTTTTCGCTGGATTTGAAACTAACTCGTTTTTTTCGCATGCCGTTGAAGCTAAATCATGTATATAACAAGTATTTGAAGCTAAACCATTTGTTTCGCATGTATTCGAAGATAACCCTTCTACTTCGCATTCATTTGAAGCTAAATCAAGTGTTTCGCATGGATTTCATTCTAACTCGTTTGTTTCGCATGCTGTTGAAACTAAATCATGTATATCACGAGTATTTGAAGCTAAACCATTTGTTTCGAATTGATTCAAAGATCAGTCTTCCACTTCGCATTGATTTGAAGCTAAATCATGTGTTTCACTTGGATTTGAAGCTAAGCCTTCTACTTCACGTCGATTTGACCTTAAATCATATTTTTCGCTGGATTTGAAACTAACTCGTTTGTTTCGCATGCTGTTGAAGCTAAATCATGTATATCACAAGTATTTGAAGCTAAACGATTTGATTCGCATGGATTTGAAGATAAGCCCTCTACTTCACATTGATTTGCAGCTAAATCATGTGTTTCGTATGGATTTGAAGCTAACTCGTTTGTATCGCATGCAGTTGAAGCTAAATTATGTATATCACAAGTATTTGAAGCTAAACCATTTGTTTCGCATGGATTTGAAACTACGCCTTCTACTTCGCATTGATTTGAAGCTAAATCATGTGTTTCGGTTGGATTTGAAGCTAAGCCTTCTACTTCACGTCGATTTGACCTTAAATCATATTTTTCGCTGGATTTGAAACTAACTCGTTTTTTTCGCATGCCGTTGAAGCTAAATCATGTATATAACAAGTATTTGAAGCTAAACCATTTGTTTCGCATGTATTCGAAGATAACCCTTCTACTTCGCATTCATTTGAAGCTAAATCAAGTGTTTCGCATGGATTTCATTCTAACTCGTTTGTTTCGCATGCTGTTGAAACTAAATCATGTATATCACGAGTATTTGAAGCTAAACCATTTGTTTCGAATTGATTCAAAGATCAGTCTTCCACTTCGCATTGATTTGAAGCAAAATAATTTGTTTCACTCGGATTTGAAGCTAAGCCTTCTACTTCACGTCGATTTGACCTTAAATCATATTTTTCGCTGGATTTGAATCTAACTCGTGTGTTTCGCATGCTGTTGAAGCTAAATCATGTATATAACAAGTATTTGAAGCTAAACCATTTGTTTCGCATGTATTCGAAGATAACCCTTCTACTTCGCATTCCTTTGAAGCTAAATCAAGTGTTTCGCATGGATTTCAATCTAACTCGTTTGTTTCGCATGCTGTTGAAGCTAAATCATGTATATCACAAGTGTTTGAAGCTAAACCATTTGATTAGCATGGATTCGAAGATCACCCCTCTCCTTCGCATTGATTTGAAGCTAAATCATGTGTTGCGCATGGATTTGAAGCTAACTCGTTTGTTTCGCATGCAGTTGAAGCTAAATCATGTATATCACAAGTGTTTGAAGCTAAATCATTTGTTTCGCATGGATTCGAAGATAACCCTTATACTTCGCATTGATTTGAATCTAAATCATGTATATCACAAGTATTTGAAGCTAAACCATTTTATTCCCATGGATTTGAAGCTATGCCTTCTACTTCGCATTGATTTGGAGTTAAATCATGTGTTTCGCATGGATTTAAAGCTAACTCGTTGTTTCGCAAGCAGTTGAAGCTAAATCATGTATAGCACAAGTGTTTGAAGCTAAACCATTTGATTAGCATGGATTCGAAGATCACCCATCTTCTTCGCATTGATTTGAATATAATCATGTGTTTCGCAAGGATTTGAAGCTAACTCGTTTGTTTTGCATGCAGTTGAAGCTAAATCATGTATATCACACGTATTTGAAGCTAAACCATTTGTTTCGCATGGATTCGAACATCAGCCTTCTGCTTCGCATTGATTTGATGTTAAATCATATGTTTCGCATGGATTTGAAGCTAACTCGTTTGTTTCGCATGCTGTTGAAGCGAAATCAAGTATATCACAAGTATTTGAAGCAAAACCATTTGATTCGCACGGATTTGATGATAACCCATCTAGTTCGCATTGATTTGAATTTAAATCATGTGCTTCGCGTGGATTTGAAGCTAACTCGTTTGTTTCGCATGCAGTTGAAGATAAGTCATGCATACCACAAGTATTTGAAGATAAACCATTTTATTCACATGGATTTGAAGCTATGCCTTCTACTTCGCATTGATTTGATGTTAAATCATATGTCTCGCATGGATTTGAAGCTATCTCGTTTGTTTCGTATGCACTTGAATATAAATCAAGTATATCACAAGTATTTGCAGCTAAACCATTTGTTTCGCATGGATTCGTAGATAAGCCTTCTACTTCGCATTGTTTTGAAGCTAAATCATGTGTTTCGCATGGATTTGAAGCTAACTCGTTTGTTTCGCATGCAGTTGAAGCTAAATCATGTATATCACAAGTGTTTGAAGCTAAATCATTTGTTTCGCATGGATTCGAAGATAACCCTTCTACTTCGCATTGATTTGAAGCTAAATCATGTGTTTCGCATGGATTTGAAGCTAACTCGTTTGTTTCGCATGCTGTTGAAACTAAATCATGTATATCACAAGTATTTGAAGCTAAACCATTTGATACCCATGGATTTGTAGCTATGCCTTCTACTTCGCATTGATTTGGAGCTAAATCATGTGTTTCGCATGGATTTACAGCTAACTCGTTCGTTTCGCATGCTGTTGAAGCTAAATCATGTATATCACAAGTATATGAATATGAACCATTTGATTAGCATGGATTCGAAGATCACCACTCTTCTTCGCATTGATTTGAAGATAATCATGTGTTTCGCAAGGATTTGAAGCTAACTCGTTTGTTTCGCATGCACTTGAATCTAAATCAATTATATCACAAGCATTTGAATATGAACCATTTGGTTAGCATTGATTCGAAGATCACCCTTCTTCTTCGCATTGATTTCAAGCTTAATAATGTGTTTCGCTTGGATTTGTGGCTAGCTTGTTTGTTTCGCATGCAGTTGAAGCTAAATCATGTATATCACAATTTGTTTGAAGCTAAATCATTTGTTTTGCATCGATTCGAAGATAATCCTTCTACTTCGCATTGATTTGAAGGTAAATCATGTGTTTCGCATGGATTTGAAGCTAACTAGTTTGTTTCGCATGCAGCTGAAGCAAAATCATGTATATCACAAGTGTTTGAAGCTAAACCATTTGTTTTGCATGGATTCGAAGATAATCGTTCTACTTCGCATTGATTTGAAGGTAATTCATGTGTTTCGCATGGATTTGAAGCTAACTGGTTTGTTTCGCATGCAGTTGAAGTTAAATCATGTATATCACAAGTATTTGAAGCAAAACCTTTGTTTCGCATGGATTCGAACATCAGCCTTCTGCTTCTCACTGATGTGGACCTAAGTCATGTGTTTCGCATGGATTTGAATCTAACTCGTTTATTTCGCATGCACTTGAAGCTGAACCATGTATATCACAAGTATTTGAAGCTAAACCGTTTGATTGGCATGGATTTGAAGCTAAGCCTTCTACTTCGCATCAAATTGAAGCTAAGTCATGTGTTTCGCATGGATTTGAAGCTAACACGTTTGTTTCGCATGCTGTTGAAGCTAAATCATGTATATCACAACTATTTGAATCTATACAATCTGTTTCGTCTGGATCGGAGATCAGCCTTCTACTTCGCATTGATTTGAAACGAAATCATATGCTTCGCTTGGATTTGAAGCTAACTCGTTTGTTTCGCATGCTGTTGATGCTAAATCATGTATATCACAAGTATTTGAAGCTAAACCATTTGATTCCCATGGATTTGAAGCTATGCCTTCTACTTCGCATTGATTTGAAGCTAACTCGTTTGTTTCGCTTGCTGTTGAAGCTAAATCATGTATATCACAAGTATTTGAAGCAATACCATTTGATTCGCACGGATTTGATGATAAACTTTCTAGTTCGCATTGACTTGAATTTAAATCATGTGTTTCGCATGGATTTGAAGATAACTCGTTTGTTTCGCATGCAGTTGAAGATAAGACATGCATATCACAGGTATTTGAAGATAAACCATTTGATTCCCATGGATTTGAAGCTATGCCTTCTACTTCGCATTGATTTGGAGCTAAATCATGTGTTTCGCATGGATTTAAAGCTAACTCGTTGTTTCGCATGCAGTTGAAGCTAAATCATGTATAACACAAGTGTTTGAAGCTAAACCATTTGTTTCGCATGGATTCAAAGATAACCCTTCTACTTCGCATTGATTTGAAGCTAAATCATGTGTTGCGCATGGATTTGAAGCTAACTCGTTTATTTCGCATGCAGTTGAAGGTAAATCATGTATATCACAAGTGTTTGAAGCTAAATCATTTGTTTCGCATGGATTCGAAGATAACCCTTCTACTTCGCATTGATTTGAAGCTAAATCATGTGTTTCGCATGGATTTGAAGCAAAGTCTTCTACTTCGCATTGATTTGGAGTTAAATTATGTGTTTCGCATCGATTTAAAGCTAAATCGTTGTTTCGCATGCAGTTGACGCTAAGTCATGTATATCACAAGTGTTTGAAGCTAAACCATTTGTTTCGCATGGATTCGAACATCAGCCTTCTGCTTCGCATTGATTTGATGTTAAATCATATGCTTCGCATGGATTTGAAGGTAACTCGTTTGTTTCGCATGCTGTTGAAGCTAAATCAAGTATATCACAAGTATTTGAAGCAAAACCATTTGATTCGCACGGATTTGATGATAAACTTTCTAGTTCGCATTGACTTGAATTTAAATCATGTGTTTCGCATGGATTTGAAGCTAACTCGTTTGTTTCGCATGCAGTTGAAGATAAGTCATGCATATCACAGGTATTTGAAGATAAACCATTTGATTCCCATGGATTTGAAGCTATGCCTTCTACTTCGCATTGATTTGGAGCTAAATCATGTGTTTCGCATGGATTTAAAGCTAACTCGTTGTTTCGCATGCAGTTGAAGCTAAATCATGTATAACACAAGTGTTTGAAGCTAAACCATTTGTTTCGCATGGATTCAAAGATAACCCTTCTACTTCGCATTGATTTGAAGCTAAATCATGTGTTGCGCATGGATTTGAAGCTAACTCGTTTGTTTCGCATGCAGTTGAAGCTAAATCATGTATATCACAAGTGTTTGAAGCTAAATCATTTGTTTCGCATGGATTCGAAGATAACCCTTCTACTTCGCATTGATTTGAAGCTAAATCATGTGTTTCGCATGGATTTGAAGCAAAGCCTTCTACTTCGCATTGATTTGGAGTTAAATCATGTGTTTCGCAAGGATTTAAAGCTAACTCGTTGTTTCGCAAGCAGTTGAAGCTAAATCATGTATATCACAAGTGTTTGAAGCTAAACCATTTGATTAGCATGGATTCGAAGATCACCTCACTCCTTGGCATTGATTTGAAGCTAAATCATGTGTTTCGCATGGATTTGAAGCAAAGCCTTCTACTTCGCATTGATTTGGAGTTAAATCATGTGTTTCACATGGATTTAAAGCTAACTCGTTGTTTCGCAAGCAGTTGAAGCTAAATCATGTATAGCACAAGTGTTTGAAGCTAAACCATTTGTTTCGCATGGATTCGAACATCAGCCTTCTGCTTCGCATTGATTTGGACCTAAATCATGTGTTTTTCATGGATTTGAAGCTAACTCGTTTATTTCGCATGCACTTGAAGCTAAATCATGTATATCACAATTTGTTTGAAGCTAAACCATTTGTTTTGCATGGATTCGAAGATAATCCTTCTTCTTCGCATTGATTTGAAGCTAAATCATGTGTTTCGCATGGATTTGATGCTGAATCATGTATATCACAAGTATTTGCAGCTAAACCATTTGTTTCGCATGGATTCGTAGATAAGCCTTCTACTTCGCATCGATTTGAAGCTAAATCATGTGTTTCGCATGGTTTTTGAAGCTAACTCGTTTGTTTCGCATGCAGTTGAAGCTAAATCATGTATATCACAAGTGTTTGAAGCTAAACCATTTGTTTCGCATGGATTCGAAGATAACCCTTCTACTTCGCATTGATTTGAAGCTAAATCATGTGTTGCGCATGGATTAGAAGCTAACTCGTTTGTTTCGCTTGCTGTTGAAGCAAAATCATGTATATCACAAGTATTTGAATATGAACCATTTGATTAGCATGGATTCGAAGATCACCCCTCTTCTTCGCATTGATTTGAAGCTAAATCATGTGTTTCGCATGGATTTGAAGCTAACTCGTTTGTTTCGCATGCAGTTGAAGCTAAATCATGTATATCACAAGTATTTGAAGCTAAACCATTTGTTTCGCATTGATTCAAAGATCATTCTTCCACTTCGCATTGATTTGAAGCTAAATCATGTGTTTCGCAAGGATTTGAAGCTAACTCGTTTGTTTCGCATGCAGTTGAAGCTAAATCATGTATATCACAAGTGTTTGAAGCTAAATCATTTGTTTCGCATGGATTCGAAGATAACCCTTCTACTTCGCATTGATTTGAAGCTAAATCATGTGTTTCGCATGGATTTGAAGCTAACTCGTTTGTTTCGCATGCTGTTGAAACTAAATCATGTATATCACAAGTATTTGAAGCTAAACCATTTGATTCCCATGGATTTGTAGCTATGCCTTCTACTTCGCATTGATTTGGAGCTAAATCATGTGTTTCGCATGGATTTACAGCTAACTCGTTCGTTTCGCATGCTGTTGAAGCTAAATCATGTATATCACAAGTATTTGAATATGAACCATTTGATTAGCATGGATTCGAAGATCACCACTCTTCTTCGCATTGATTTGAAGATAATCATGTGTTTCGCAAGGATTTGAAGCTAACTCGTTTGTTTCGCATGCACTTGAATCTAAATCAATTATATCACAAGCATTTGTATATGAACCATTTGGTTAGCATTGATTCGAAGATCACCCTTCTTCTTCGCATTGATTTCAAGCTTAATAATGTGTTTCGCTTGGATTTGTGGCTAGCTTGTTTGTTTCGCATGCAGTTGAAGCTAAATCATGTATATCACAACTATTTGAATCTATACAATCTGTTTCGTCTGGATCGGAGATCAGCCTTCTACTTCGCATTGATTTGAAACGAAATCATATGCTTCGCTTGGATTTGAAGCTAACTCGTTTGTTTCGCATGCTGTTGATGCTAAATCATGTATATCACAAGTATTTGAAGCTAAACCATTTGATTCCCATGGATTTGAAGCTATGCCTTCTACTTCGCATTGATTTGAAGCTAACTCGTTTGTTTCGCTTGCTGTTGAAGCTAAATCATGTATATCACAAGTATTTGAAGCAAAACCATTTGATTCGCACGGATTTGATGATAAACTTTCTAGTTCGCATTGACTTGAATTTAAATCATGTGTTTCGCATGGATTTGAAGCTAACTCGGTTGTTTCGCATGCAGTTGAAGATAAGTCATGCATATCACAGGTATTTGAAGATAAACCATTTGATTCCCATGGATTTGAAGCTATGCCTTCTACTTCGCATTGATTTGGAGCTAAATCATGTGTTTCGCATGGATTTAAAGCTAACTCGTTGTTTAGCATGCAGTTGAAGGTAAATCATGTATATCACAAGTGTTTGAAGCTAAATCATTTGTTTCGCATGGATTCGAAGATAACCCTTCTACTTCGCATTGATTTGAAGCTAAATCATGTGTTTCGCATGGTTTCGAAGATCACCCCTCTTCTTCGCATTGATTTGAAGATAATCATGTGTTTCGCATGGATTTGAAGCTAACTCGTTTGTTTCGCATGCAGTTGAAGATAAGTAATGCATATCACAAGTATTTGAAGATAAACCATTTGATACCCATGGATTTGAAGCTATGCCTTCTTCTTCGCATGATTTGAAGCTGAATCATGTATTTCGCATGGATTTGATGCTAACTCGTTTGTTTCGCATGCTGTTGAAGCTAAATCATGTATATCACAAGTGTTTGAAGCTGAATCATTTGTTTAGCATGAATTCGAAGATAACCCTTCTACTTCGCATTGATTTGAAGCTAAATCATGTCTTTCGCATGGATTTGAAGCAAAGCCTTCTACTTCGCATTGATTTGAAGCTAAATCATGTGTTTCGCTTGGATTTGAAGCTACCTCGTTTGTTGCGCATGCATTTGAAGCTAAGTCATGAATATCACAAGTATTTGAAAATAAACCATTTTATTCCCATGGATTTGAAGCTATGCCTTCTACTTCGCATTGATTTGATGTTAAATCATATGTCTCGCATGGATTTGAAGTTATCTCGTTTGCTTCGCATGAACTTGAATATAAATCATGTATATCACAAGTATTTGAAGCTAACCCATTTTATTCCCATGGATTTGAAGCTATGCCTTCTACTTCGCATTGATTTGATGTTAAATCATATGTCTCGCATGGATTTGAAGCTATCGCGTTTGTTTCACATGCACTTGAATATAAATCAATTATATCACAAGTATTTGAAACTAAACCGTTTGATTCGCATGGATTTGAAGCTAAGCCTTCTACCTCGCAATGATTTGAAGATAAATAATGTGTTTCGCTTGGATTTGAAGCTCAGCCTTCTACTTCGTATTGATTTGAAGCTAAACAATGTGTTCCGCTTGGATTTTAAGCTAACTCGTTTGTATCACATGCAGTTGAAGTTAAATCATGTATATCACAAGTATTTGAAGCTAACCCATTTTATTCCCATGGATTTGAAGCTATGTCTTCTACTTCGCATTGATTTGATGTTAAATCATATGTCTCGCATGGATTTGAAGCTATCGCGTTTGTTTCGCATGCACTTGAATATAAATCAAGTATATCACAAGTATTTGAAACTAAACCGATTGATTCGGATGGATTTGAAGCTAAGCCTTCTACCTCGCAATGATTTGAAGATAAATAATGTGTTTCGCTTGGATTTGAAGCTCAGCCTTCTACTTCGTATTGATTTGAAGCTAAACAATGTGTTTCGCTTGGATATTAAGCTAACTCGTTTGTTTAACATGCAGTTGAAGTTAAATCATGAATATCACAAGTATTTGAAGCTAAGCGGTTTGATTCGCATCGATTTGAAGATAATCCTCTTTACTACGCATTGATTTGGAGCTAAATCATGTGTTTCGCATGGATTTGAAGCTAACACGTTTGTTTCGCATGCTGTTGAAGTGAAATCATGAATATCACAAGTATTTGAAGCTAAACGGTTTGATTCGCATGGATTTGAAGATAACCATCCTAGTTCGCATTGATTTGAACTTAAATCATGTGTTTCGCACGGATTTGAATCTAACTCGTCTGTTTCGCTTGCTGTTGAAGCTAAATCATGTATATCACAAGTATTTGAAGCAAAACCATTTGATTCGCACGGATTTGATGATAACCCTTCTAGTTCGCATTGATTTGAATTTAAATCATGTGTTTCGTATGGATTTGAAGCTAACTCGTTTGTTTCGCATGCAGTTGAAGATAAGTCATGCATATCACAAGTGTTTGAAGCTAAATCATTTGTTTCGCATGGATTCGAAGATAACCCTTCTACTTCGCATTGATTTGAAGCTAAATCATGTGTTTCGCATGGATTTAAAGCTAACTCGTTGTTTCGCATGCAGTTGAAGCTAAATCATTGATATCACAAGTGTTTGAAGCTAAACCATTTGTTTCGCATGGATTCGAAGATAACCCTTCTACTTCGCATTGATTTGAAGCTAAATCATGTTTTGCGCATGGATTAGAAGCTAACTCGTTTGTTTCGCATGCAGTTGAAGCTAAATCATGTATATCACAAGTATTTGAAGCTAAACGATTTGTTTCGCATGGATTTGATGATAACCATCCTAGTTCGCATTGATTTGAACTTAAATCATGTGTTTCGCACGGATTTGAAGCTAACTCGTTTGTTTCGCTTGCTGTTGAAGCTAAATCATGTATATCACAAGTATTTGAAGCAAAACCATTTGATTCGCACGGATTTGATGATAACCTTTCTAGTTCGCATTGATTTGAATTTAAATCATGTGTTTCGTATGGATTTGAAGCTAACTCGTTTGTTTCGCATGCAGTTGAAGATAAGTCATGCATATCACAAGTATTTGAAGATAAACCATTTGATTCCCATGGATTTGAAGCTATGCCTTCTACTTCGCATTTATTTGGAGCTAAATCATGTGTTTCGCATGGATTTAAAGCTAACTCGTTTGTTTCGCATGCAGTTGAAGCTAAATCATGTATATCACAAGTGTTTGAAGCTAAATCATTTGTTTCGCATGGATTCGAAGATAACCCTTCTACTTCGCATTGATTTGAAGCTAAATCATGTGTTTCGTTTGGATTTAAAGCTAACCCGTTGTTTCGCATGCAGTTGAAGCTAAATCATGGATATCACAAGTGTTTGAAGCTAAACCATTTGTTTCGCATGGATTCGAAGATAACCCTTCTACTTCACATTGGTTTGAAGCTAAATCATGTGTTTCGCATGGATTTGAAGCTATCTCGTTTGTTTCGCATGCTGTTGAAGCTAGATCATATATATCACAAGTATTTGGAGCTAAACCATTTGATTCGCACGGATTTGATGATAACCCTTCTAGTACGCATTGATTTGAACTTAAATCATGTGTTTCGCACGGATTTGAAGCTAACTCGTTTGTTTCGCTTGCTGTTGAAGCTAAATCATGTATATCACAAGTACTTGAAGCAAAACCATTTGATTCGCACGGATTTGATGATAACCCTTCTAGTTCGCATTGATTTGAATTTAAATCATGTGTTTCGCATGGATTTGAAGCTAACTCGTTTGTTTCGCATGCAGTTGAAGATAAGTCATGCATATCACAAGTATTTGAAGATAAATCATTTGATTCCCATGGATTTGAAGCTATGCCTTCTACTTCGCATTTATTTGGAGCTAAATCATGTGTTTCGCATGGATTTAAAGCTAACTCGTTTGTTTCGCATGCAGTTGAAGCTAAATCATGTATATCACAAGTGTTTGAAGCTAAATCATTTGTTTCGCATGGATTCGAAGATAACCCTTCTACTTCGCATTGATTTGAATTTAAATCATGTGTTTCGTATGGATTTGAGGCTAACTCGTTTGTTTCGCATGCAGTTGAAGATAAGTCATGCATATCACAAGTATTTGAAGATAAACCATTTGATTCCCATGGATTTGAAGCTATGCCTTCTACTTCGCATTTATTTGGAGCTAAATCATGTGTTTCGCATGGATTTAAAGCTAACTCGTTTGTTTCGCATGCAGTTGAAGCTAAATCATGTATATCACAAGTGTTTGAAGCTAAATCATTTGTTTCGCATGGATTCGAAGATAACCCTTCTACTTCGCATTGATTTGAAGCGAAATCATGTGTTCCGCATGGATTTAAAGCTAACTCGTTGTTTCGCATGCAGTTGAAGCTAAATCAAGTATATCACAAGTATTTGAAGCTAAACGATTTGTTTCGCATGGATTTGAAGATAAGCCTCCTACTTCGCATTGATTTGGAGCTAAATCATGTGTTCCGCATGGATTTGAAGCTAACTCGTTTGTTTCGCATGCTGTTGAAGCTAAATCAATTATATCACAAGTGTTTGAAGCTAAACCATTTGTTTCGCATGGATTTGAAGATAACCCTTCTATTTCGCATTGATTTGAAGCTAAATCATGTGTTGCGCATGGATTAGAAGCTAACTCGTTTGTTTCGCATGCAGTTGAAGCTAAATCAAGTATATCACAAGTATTTGAAGCTAAACGATTTGTTTCGCATGGATTTGAAGATAAGCCTCCTACTTCGCATTGATTTGGAGCTAAATCATGTGTTCCGCATGGATTTGAAGCTAACTCGTTTGTTTCGCATGCTGTTGAAGCTAAATCATGTATATCACAATTATTTGAATATGTACCATTTGATTAGCATGGATTCGAAGATCACCCCTCTTCTTCGCATTGATTTGAAGCTAAATCATGTGTTTCGCATGGATTTGAAGCAAAGCCTTCTACTTCGCATTGATTTGGAGTTTAATCATGTGTTTCGCATGGGTTTAAAGCTAACTAGTTTGTTTCGCATGCAGTTGAAGCTAAATCATGTATATCACAAGTATTTGAAGCTAAACCATTTGTTTCACATGGATTCGACCATCAGCTTTCTACTTCGGATTGATTTGAAGCTAAATCATGTGTTTCGCATGGATTTGAAGCTATCTCGTTAGTTTCGCATGCTGTTGAAGCTAAATCATGTATATCACAAGTATGTGAAGCTAAACCATTTGTTCCGCATGGATTCGAAGATCTGCCTCCTACTTCGCATTGATTTGAAGCTAAATCATTTCAACAGCATGGATTTGAAGCTAACACGTTTCTTTCACCTTGCTTTTGAAGCTATATCACTTATATTCGCAAGTATTTGAAGCTAAATCATTCGTATCGCATGGATATGAATCTAAGCCTTCTACATATCATTGATTTGAAGGTAAATCATATGTTTCGCATGGATTTGAAGCTAAACCTCTTGTTTCGCATGGATTCAAAGATCAGTATTCTACTTCGCCCTAAATCATCTGTTTCGCATAGATTTGAAACTAACTCGTTTGTTTCGCATGCTGTTGAAGCTGATTCAAGTATATCACAAGTATTTGAAGCTAAACCATTTGAGTCCCATGGATTTGAAGCTAAGCCTTCTACTTCGAATTGATTTGAAGCTAAATCATGTGTTTCGCATAGATTTGAAACTAACTCGTTTGATTCGCATGCAGATGAAGCTAAATCATGTATATCACAAGTATTTGAAGCTTAACCATTTGTTTCGCATGGATTCGAAGCTATGCCTTCTACTTCGCATTGATTCGAATTTAAATCATGTGCTTCCCCAGGATTTGAAGCTATCTCGTTTGTCTCTCATGCAGTTGAAGCTAAATAATGTATATCACAAGTATTTGAAGCTAATCCATTTGTTTCGCTTGGATGTGAATCGAAGCCTTCTACTTCGCATTGATACGAATTTAAATCATGTGCTTCCCCTGGATTTGAAGCTAACTCGTTTGTTTCGCATGCAGTTGATGCTGAATCATGTATATCACAAGCATTTGCAGCTAAACCATTTGTTTCGCATGGATTCGTAGATAAGCCTTCTACTTCGCATCGATTTGAAGCTAAATCATGTGTTTCGCATGGTTTTTGAAGCTAACTCGTTTGTTTCGCATGCTGTTGAAGCTAAATCATGTATATCACAAGCGTTTGAAGCTAAACCATTTGTTTCGCATGGATTCGAAGATAACCCTTCTACTTCGCATTGGTTTGAAGCTAAATCATGTGCTTCGCATGGATTTGAAGCTAACTCGTTTGATTCGCATGCTGTTGAAGCTAAATCATGTATATCACAAGTATTTGAAGCTAAACCATTTGATTTCCATGGATTTGAAGCTATGCCTTCTACTTCGCATTGATTTGGAGCTAAATCATGTGTTTCGCATGGATTTAAAGCTAACTCGTTTGTTTCGCACGCTGTTGAAGCTAAATCATGTATATCACAAGTATTTGTATATGAACCATTTGATTAGCGTGGATTAGAAGATCACCCCTTTTCTTCGCATTGATTTGAAGCTAAATCATGTGTTTCGCATGGTTTTTGAATCTAACTCGTTTGTTTCGCATGCTGTTGAAGCTAAATCATGTATATCACAAGTATTTGAAACTAAACCATTTGATTTCCATGGATTTGAAGCTATGCCTTCTACTTCGCATTGATTTGGAGCTAAATCATATGTTTCGCATGGATTTAAAGCTAACTCGTTTGTTTCGCATGCAGTTGAAGCTAAATCATGTATATCACAAGTATTTGAAGCTAAACCATTTGTTTCACATGGATTCGACCTTCAGCTTTCTACTTCGGATTGATTTGTAGCTAAATCATGTGTTTCGCATGGATTTGAAGCTAACTCGTTAGTTTCGCATGCTGTTGAAGCTAAATCATGTATATCACAAGTATGTGAAGCTATACCATTTGTTCCGCATGGATTCGAAGATCTGCCTCCTACTTCGCATTGATTTGAAGCTAAATCATTTCAGCAGCATGGATTTGAAGCTAACACGTTTCTCTCACCTTGCTTTTGAAGCTATATCACTTATATTCGCAAGTATTTGAAGCTAAATCATTCGTGTCGCATGGGTATGAATCTAAGCCTTCTACATCTCATTGATTTGAAGGTAAATCATATGTTTCGCATGGATTTGAAGCTAAACCTCTTGTTTCGCATGGATTCAAAGATCAGTATTCTACTTCGCCCTAAATCATGTGTTTCGCATGGATTTGAAACTAACTCGTTTGTTTCGCATGCTGTTGAAGCTGATTCATGTATATCACAAGTATTAGAAGCTAAACCATTTGAGTCCCATGGATTTGAAGCTAAGCCTTCTACTTCGCATTGATTTGAAGCTAAATCATGTGTTTCGCAAGGATCTGAAGCTAAATGATGTGGATCGTATGGATTTGAAGCTAACTCGTTTGTTTCGCATGCAGTTGAAGCTAAATCATGTATATCACAAGTATTTGTATATGAACCATTTGATTAGCATGGATTAGAAGATCACCCCTTTTCTTCGGATTGATTTGAAGCTAAATCATGTGTTTCGCATGGATTTGAAGCTAACTCGTTAGTTTCGCATGCTGTTGAAGCTAAATCATGTATATCACAAGTATTTGAAGCTAAACCATTTGATTTCCATGGATTTGAAGCTATGCCTTCTACTTCGCATTGATTTGGAGCTAAATCATATGTTTCGCATGGATTTAAAGCTAGCTCGTTTGTTTCGCATGCAGTTGAAGCTAAATCATTATATATCACAAGTATGTGAAGCTAAACCATTTGTTCCGCATTGATTCGAAGATCTGCCTCCTACTTCGCATTGATTTGAAGCTAAATCATTTCAGCAGCATGGATTTGAAGCTAACACGTTTCTTTCACCTTGCTTTTGAAGCTATATCACTTATATTCGCAAGTATTTGAAGCTAAATCATTCGTTTCGCATGTATTTGAAGATAAGAATTCGTCTTCGCATTGATTTGAAACTAAATCATGTGTTTCACATGGATCTGAAGGTAACTCGTTTGTTTCGCCTGCATTTGAAGCTATATCACTTGTATTAGCAAGTATTTGAAGCTACAACATTCGTATCGCATGGATATGAATCTAAGCCTTCTACATCTCATTGATTTGAAGGTAAATCATATGTTTCGCATGGATTAGAAGATAACCCGTTTGTTTCGCATGCAGTTGAATCTCAGACACTTATATCACAAGTATCTGAAGCTAAATCATTAGTTTCTCATTAATTTGAAGCTAAGCCTTCTTACTTCGCATTGATATGTAGCTAAATCATGTGTTTCGCATGGATTTAAAGCCAACTTGTTCGTTTCGCCTGCATTTGAAGCTATATCATGTATATCACAAGTATTTGAAGCTTAACCATTTGTTTCGCATGGATTCGAAGCTATGCCTTCTACTTCGCATTGATTTGAATTTAAATCATGTGCATCCCCTCGATTTGAAGCTATCTCGTTTGTCTCTCATGCAGCTGAAGCTAAATCGTGTATATCACAAGTATTTGAAGCTACTCCATTTCTTTCGCTTGGATGTGAATCGAAGCCTTCTACTTCGCATTGATTTGAAGTTAAATCATTTCTTTCCCTTGGATTTGAAGCTAACTCGTTTGCTCCGCATGCAGTTGATGCTAAATCATGTATATCACAAGTTTTTGCAGGAAAACCATTTGATTCGCATGGATTTGAAACTAAGCCTTCCACTTCCCATTGATTTAAGCTAAATCATGTGATTCGCATGGATTTGAACCTCACTCGTTCGTTAAGCCTGCATTTGAATCTAAATCATATATATCACAAGTATTTGAAGCTATACCATTTGTTTCGCAAGGATTTGAAGATAAGCCTTCTACTTCGCATTGATACGAAGCTAACTCGATTGTTTCGCCAGCATTTGAAGCTATATCACTTATGTCGCAATTATCTGAAGATAACTCATTTGTTTCTCATGTACTTGTAGCTAAGCATTCTACATCGCATTGATTTGAAGCTAAATCATGTGTTTCGCATGGATTTGAAGCTAACCCGTTTGTCTCGCCTGCATTTGAAGCTAAATCACGTATATATCAATTATTTGATGCTAAACCATTTGTTTTGCATGGTTTTGATTATAAGCCTCCTACTTCGCATTGATTTGAAGTTAAATCATTTCTTTCCCTTGGATTTGAAGCTAACTCGCTTGATTCGCCTGCAGTTGAAACTAAATCATGTATATCACAAGTATTTGAAGCTAAACCATTTGATTTCCATGGATTTGAAGCTATGCCTTCTACTTCGCATTTATTTGGAGCTAAATCATGTGCTTCGCATGGATTTAAAGCTAACTCGTTTGTTTCGCATGCAGTTGAAGCTAAATCATGTATATCACAAGTATTTGAAGCTAAACCATTTGTTTCACATGGATTCGACCATCAGCTTTCTACTTCGGATTGATTTGAAGCTAAATCATGTGTTTCGCATGGATTTGAAGCTAACTCGTTAGTTTCGCATGCTGTTGAAGCTAAATCATGTATATCACAAGTATGTGAAGCTATACCATTTGTTCCGCATGGATTCGAAGTTCTGCCTCCTACTTCGCATTGATTTGAAGCTAAACCATTTGTTTCGCATTGGTTCAAAGAACAGTCTTCCACTTCGCATTGATTTGAAGCTAAATCATGTGTTTCGCATGGATTTGAAGCTAACTCGTTTGTTTCGCATGCAGTTGATGCTGAATTATGTATATCACAAGTATTTGCAGCTAAACCATTTATTTCGCATAGATTCGTAGATAAGCCTTCCACTTCGCATCGATTTGAAGCTAAATCATGTGTTTCGCACGGATTTGAAGCTAACTCGTTTGTTTCGCTTGCTGTTGAAGCTAAATCATGTATATCACAAGTATTAGAACCAAACCATTTGATTCGCACGGATTTGATGATAACCTTTCTAGTTCGCATTGATTTGAATTTAAATCATGTGTTTCGTATGGATTTGAAGCTAACTCGTTTGTTTCGCATGCAGTTGAAGATAAGTCATGCATATCACAAGTATTTGAAGATAAACCATTTGATTCCATGGATTTGAAGCTATGCCTTCTACTTCGCATTTATTTGGAGCTAAATCATGTGTTTCGCATGGATTTAAAGCTAACTCGTTTGTTTCGCATGCAGTTGAAGCTAAATCATGTATATCACAAGTGTTTGAAGCTAAATCATTTGTTTCGCATGGATTCGAAGATAACCCTTCTACTTCGCATTGATTTGAAGCTAAATCATGTGTTTCGCATGGATTTAAAGGTAACTCGTTGTTTCGCATGCAGTTGAAGCTAAATCATGGATATCACAAGTGTTTGAAGCTAAACCATTTGTTTCGCATGGATTCGAAGATAACCCTTCTACTTCGCATTGATTTGAAGCTAAATCATGTTTTGCCCATGGATTAGAAGCTAACTCGTTTGTTTCGCATGCAGTTGAAGCTAAATCATGTATATCACAAGTATTTGAAGCTAAACGATTTGTTTCGCATGGATTTGATGATAACTATCCTAGTTCGCATTGATTTGAACTTAAATCATGTGGTTCGCACGGATTTGAAGCTAACTCGTTTGTTTCGCTTGCTGTTGAAGCAAAATCATGTATATCACAAGTATTTGAAGCAAAACCATTTGATTCGCACGGATTTGATGATAACGCTTCTAGTTCGCATTGATTTGAATTTGAATCATGTGTTTCGCATGGATTTGAAGCTAACTCGTTTGTTTCGCATGCAGTTGAAGATAAGTCATGCATATCACAAGTATTTGAAGATAAATCATTTGATTCCATGGATTTGAAGCTATGCCTTCTACTTCGCATTTATTTGGAGCTAAATCATGTGTTTCGCATGGATTTAAAGCTAACTCGTTTGTTTCGCATGCAGTTGAAGCTAAATCATGTATATCACAAGTGTTTGAAGCTAAATCATTTGTTTCGCATGGATTCGAAGATAACCCTTCTATTTCGCATTGATTTGAAGCTAAATCATGTGTTGCGCATGGATTAGAAGCTAACTCGTTTGTTTCGCATGCAGTTGAAGCTAAATCAAGTATATCACAAGTATTTGAAGCTAAACGATTTGTTTCGCATGGATTTGAAGATAAGCCTCCTACTTCGCATTGATTTGGAGCTAAATCATGTGTTCCGCATGGATTTGAAGCTAACTCGTTTGTTTCGCATGCTGTTGAAGCTAAATCAAGTATATCACAAGTGTTTGAAGCTAAATCATTTGTTTCGCATGGATTCGAAGATAACCCTTCTACTTCGCATTGATTTGGAGCTAAATCATATGTTTCGCATGGATTTAAAGCTAACTCGTTTGTTTCGCATGCAGTTGAAGCTAAATCATGTATATCACAAGTATTTGAAGCTAAACCATTTGTTTCACATGGATTCGACCATCAGCTTTCTACTTCGGATTGATTTGAAGCTAAATCATGTGTTTCGCATGGATTTGAAGCTAACTCGTTAGTTTCGCATGCTGTTGAAGCTAAATCATGTATATCACAAGTATGTGAAGCTATACCATTTGTTCCGCATGGATTCGAAGATCTGCCTCCTACTTCGCATTGATTTGAAGCTAAACCATTTGTTTCGCATTGGTTCAAAGAACAGTCTTCCACTTCGCATTGATTTGAAGCTAAATCATGTGTTTTGCATGGATTTGAAGCTAACCCGTTTGTCTCGCCTGCATTTGAAGCTAAATCACGTATATATCAATTATTTGATGCTAAACCATTTGTTTTGCATGGTTTTGATTATAAGCCTCCTACTTCGCATTGATTTGAAGTTAAATCATTTCTTTCCCTTGGATTTGAAGCTAACTCGCTTGATTCGCCTGCAGTTGAAACTAAATCATGTATATCACAAGTATTTGAAGCTAAACCATTTGATTTCCATGGATTTGAAGCTATGCCTTCTACTTCGCATTTATTTGGTGCTAAATCATGTGCTTCGCATGGATTTAAAGCTAACTCGTTTGTTTCGCATGCAGTTGAAGCTAAATCATGTATATCACAAGTGTTTGAAGCTAAATCATTTGTTTCGCATGGATTCGAAGATAACCCTTCTACTTCGCATTGATTTGAAGCTAAATCATGTGTTTCGCATTGATTCAAAGATCAGTCTTCCACTTCGCATTGATTTGAAGTTAAATCATGTGTTTCGCATGGATTTAAAGCTAACTCGTTGTTTCGCATGCAGTTGAAGCTAAATCATGGATATCACAAGTGTTTGAAGCTAAACCATTTGTTTCGCATGGATTCGAAGATAACCCTTCTACTTCGCATTGATTTGAAGCTAAATCATGTGTTGCGCATGGATTAGAAGCTAACTCGTTTGTTTCGCATGCAGTTGAAGCTAAATCATGTATATCACAAGTATTTGAAGCTAAACGATTTGTTTCGCCTGGATTTGAAGATAAGCCTCCTACTTCGCATTGATTTGGAGCTAAATCATGTGTTCCGCATGGATTTGAAGCTAACTCGTTTGTTTCGCATGCTGTTGAAGCTAAATCGTGTATATCACAAGTATTTGAAGCTAAACCATTTGATTTCCATGGATTTGAAGCTATGCCTTCTACTTCGCATTGATTTGGAGCTAAATCATATGTTTCGCATGGATTTAAAGCTAACTCGTTTGTTTCGCATGCAGTTGAAGCTAAATCATGTATATCACAAGTATTTGAAGCTAAACCATTTGTTTCACATGGATTCGACCATCAGCTTTCTACTTCGGATTGATTTGAAGCTAAATCATGTGTTTCGCATGGATTTGAAGCTAACTCGTTAGTTTCGCATGCTGTTGAAGCTAAATCATGTATATCACAAGTATGTGAAGCTATACCATTTGTTCCGCATGGATTCGAAGTTCTGCCTCCTACTTCGCATTGATTTGAAGCTAAACCATTTGTTTCGCATTGGTTCAAAGAACAGTCTTCCACTTCGCATTGATTTGAAGCTAAATCATGTGTTTCGCATGGATTTGAAGCTAACTCGTTTGTTTCGCATGCAGTTGATGCTGAATTATGTATATCACAAGTATTTGCAGCTAAACCATTTATTTCGCATAGATTCGTAGATAAGCCTTCCACTTCGCATCGATTTGAAGCTAAATCATGTGTTTCGCACGGATTTGAAGCTAACTCGTTTGTTTCGCTTGCTGTTGAAGCTAAATCATGTATATCACAAGTATTAGAAGCAAAACCATTTGATTCGCACGGATTTGATGATAACCCTTCTAGTTCGCATTGATTTGAATTTAAATCATGTGTTTGGCATGGATTTGAAGCTAACTCGTTTGTTTCGAATGCAGTTGAAGATAAGTCATGCATATCACAAGTATTTGAAGATAAACCATTTGATTCCCATGGATTTGAAGCTATGCCTTCTACTTCGCATTTATTTGGAGCTAAATCATGTGTTTCGCATGGATTTAAAGCTAACTCGTTTGTTTCGCATGCAGTTGAAGCTAAATCATGTATATCACAAGTGTTTGAAGCTAAATCATTTGTTTCGCATGGATTCGAAGATAACCCTTCTACTTCGCATTGATTTGAAGCTAAATCATGTGTTTCGCATGGATTTAAAGGTAACTCGTTGTTTCGCATGCAGTTGAAGCTAAATCATGGATATCACAAGTGTTTGAAGCTAAACCATTTGTTTCGCATGGATTCGAAGATAACCCTTCTACTTCGCATTGATTTGAAGCTAAATCATGTTTTGCCCATGGATTAGAAGCTAACTCGTTTGTTTCGCATGCAGTTGAAGCTAAATCATGTATATCACAAGTATTTGAAGCTAAACGATTTGTTTCGCATGGATTTGATGATAACTATCCTAGTTCGCATTGATTTGAACTTAAATCATGTGGTTCGCACGGATTTGAAGCTAACTCGTTTGTTTCGCTTGCTGTTGAAGCAAAATCATGTATATCACAAGTATTTGAAGCAAAACCATTTGATTCGCACGGATTTGATGATAACGCTTCTAGTTCGCATTGATTTGAATTTGAATCATGTGTTTCGCATGGATTTGAAGCTAACTCGTTTGTTTCGCATGCAGTTGAAGATAAGTCATGCATATCACAAGTATTTGAAGATAAATCATTTGATTCCCATGGATTTGAAGCTATGTCTTCTACTTCGCATTTATTTGGAGCTAAATCATGTGTTTCGCATGGATTTAAAGCTAACTCGTTTGTTTCGCATGCAGTTGAAGCTAAATCATGTATATCACAAGTGTTTGAAGCTAAATCATTTGTTTCGCATGGATTCGAAGATAACCCTTCTATTTCGCATTGATTTGAAGCTAAATCATGTGTTGCGCATGGATTAGAAGCTAACTCGTTTGTTTCGCATGCAGTTGAAGCTAAATCAAGTATATCACAAGTATTTGAAGCTAAACGATTTGTTTCGCATGGATTTGAAGATAAGCCTCCTACTTCGCATTGATTTGGAGCTAAATCATGTGTTCCGCATGGATTTGAAGCTAACTCGTTTGTTTTAACTCGTTTGTTTCGCATGCTGTTGAAGCTAAATCAAGTATATCACAAGTGTTTGAAGCTAAACCATTTGTTTCGCATGGATTTGAAGATAACCCTTCTATTTCGCATTGATTTGAAGCTAAATCATGTGTTGCGCATGGATTAGAAGCTAACTCGTTTGTTTCGCATGCAGTTGAAGCTAAATCAAGTATATCACAAGTATTTGAAGCTAAACGATTTGTTTCGCATGGATTTGAAGATAAGCCTCCTACTTCGCATTGATTTGGAGCTAAATCATGTGTTCCGCATGGATTTGAAGCTAACTCGTTTGTTTCGCATGCTGTTGAAGCTAAATCATGTATATCACAATTATTTGAATATGTACCATTTGATTAGCATGGATTCGAAGATCACCCCTCTTCTTCGCATTGATTTGAAGCTAAATCATGTGTTTCGCATGGATTTGAAGCAAAGCCTTCTACTTCGCATTGATTTGGAGTTTAATCATGTGTTTCGCATGGGTTTAAAGCTAACTAGTTTGTTTCGCATGCAGTTGAAGCTAAATCATGTATATCACAAGTATTTGAAGCTAAACCATTTGTTTCACATGGATTCGACCATCAGCTTTCTACTTCGGATTGATTTGAAGCTAAATCATGTGTTTCGCATGGATTTGAAGCTATCTCGTTAGTTTCGCATGCTGTTGAAGCTAAATCATGTATATCACAAGTATGTGAAGCTAAACCATTTGTTCCGCATGGATTCGAAGATCTGCCTCCTACTTCGCATTGATTTGAAGCTAAATCATTTCAACAGCATGGATTTGAAGCTAACACGTTTTCTTTCACCTTGCTTTTGAAGCTATATCACTTATATTCGCAAGTATTTGAAGCTAAATCATTCGTATCGCATGGATATGAATCTAAGCCTTCTACATATCATTGATTTGAAGCTAAATCATATGTTTCGCATGGATTTGAAGCTAAACCCTCTTGTTTCGCATGGATTCAAAGATCAGTATTCTACTTCGCCCTAAATCATCTGTTTCGCATAGATTTGAAACTAACTCGTTTGTTTCGCATGCTGTTGAAGCTGATTCAAGTATATCACAAGTATTTGAAGCTAAACCATTTGAGTCCCATGGATTTGAAGCTAAGCCTTCTACTTCGAATTGATTTGAAGCTAAATCATGTGTTTCGCATAGATTTGAAGCTAACTCGTTTGATTCGCATGCAGTTGAAGCAAAATCATGTATATCACAAGTATTTGAAGCTTAACCAATTGTTTCGCATGGATTCGAAGCTATGCCTTCTACTTCGCATTGATTCGAATTTAAATCATGTGCTTCCCCAGGATTTGAAGCTATCTCGTTTGTCTCTCATGCAGTTGAAGCTAAATAATGTATATCACAAGTATTTGAAGCTAAACCATTTGATTTCCATGGATTTGAAGCTATGCCTTCTACTTCGCATTGATTTGGAGCTAAATCATGTGTTTCGCATGGATTTAAAGCTAACTCGTTTGTTTCGCACGCTGTTGAAGCTAAATCATGTATATCACAAGTATTTGTATATGAACCATTTGATTAGCATGGATTAGAAGATCACCCCTTTTCTTCGCATTGATTTGAAGCTAAATCATGTGTTTCGCATGGTTTTTGAATCTAACTCGTTTGTTTCGCATGCTGTTGAAGCTAAATCATGTATATCACAAGTATTTGAAGCTAAACCATTTGATTTCCATGGATTTGAAGCTATGCCTTCTACTTCGCATTGATTTGGAGCTAAATCATATGTTTCGCATGGATTTAAAGCTAACTCGTTTGTTTCGCATGCAGTTTGAAGCTAAATCATGTATATCACAAGTATTTGAAGCTAAACCATTTGTTTCACATGGGTTCGACCATCAGCTTTCTACTTCGGATTGATTTGTAGCTAAATCATGTGTTTCGCATGGATTTGAAGCTAACTCGTTAGTTTCGCATGCTGTTGAAGCTAAATCATGTATATCACAAGTATGTGAAGCTTTACCATTTGTTCCGCATGGATTCGAAGATCTGCCTCCTACTTCGCATTGATTTGAAGCTAAATCATTTCAGCAGCATGGATTTGAAGCTAAAACGTTTCTCTCACCTTGCTTTTGAAGCTATATCACTTATATTCGCAAGTATTTGAAGCTAAATCATTCGTGTCGCATGGGTATGAATCTAAGCCTTCTACATCTCATTGATTTGAAGGTAAATCATATGTTTCGCATGGATTTGAAGCTAAACCACTTGTTTCGCATGGATTCAAAGATCAGTATTCTACTTCGCCCTAAATCATGTGTTTCGCATGGATTTGAACTAACTCGTTTGTTTCGCATGCTGTTGAAGCTGATTCATGTATATCACAAGTATTAGAAGCTAAACCATTTGAGTCCCATGGATTTGAAGCTAAGCCTTCTACTTCGCATTGATTTGAAGCTAAATCATGTGTTTCGCAAGGATCTGAAGCTAAATGATGTGGATCGTATGGATTTGAAGCTAACTCGTTTGTTTCGCATGCAGTTGAAGCTAAATCATGTATATCACAAGTATTTGTATATGAACCATTTGATTAGCATGGATTAGAAGATCACCCCTTTTCTTCGGATTGATTTGAAGCTAAATCATGTGTTTCGCATGGATTTGAAGCTAACTCGTTAGTTTCGCATGCTGTTGAAGCTAAATCATGTATATCACAAGTATTTGAAGCTAAACCATTTGATTTCCATGGATTTGAAGCTATGCCTTCTACTTCGCATTGATTTGGAGCTAAATCATATGTTTCGCATGGATTTAAAGCTAGCTCGTTTGTTTCGCATGCAGTTGCAGCTAAATCATTATATATCACAAGTATGTGAAGCTAAACCATTTGTTCCGCATGGATTCGAAGATCTGCCTCCTACTTCGCATTGATTTGAAGCTAAATCATTTCAGCAGCATGGATTTGAAGCTAACACGTTTCTTTCACCTTGCTTTTGAAGCTATATCACTTATATTCGCAAGTATTTGAAGCTAAATCATTCGTTTCGCATGTATTTGAAGATAATAATTCGTCTTCGCATTGATTTGAAACTAAATCATGTGTTTCACATGGATCTGAAGGTAACTCGTTTGTTTCGCCTGCATTTGAAGCTATATCACTTGTATTAGCAAGTATTTGAAGCTAAATCATTCGTATCGCATGGATATGAATCTAAGCCTTCTACATCTCATTGATTTGAAGGTAAATCATATGTTTCGCATGGATTAGAAGATAACCCGTTTGTTTCGCATGCAGTTGAATCTCAGACACTTATATCGCAAGTATCTGAAGCTAAATCATTAGTTTCTCATTAATTTGAAGCTAAGCCTTCTACTTCGCATTGATATGTAGCTAAATCATGTGTTTCGCATGGATTTAAAGCCAACTTGTTCGTTTCGCCTGCATTTGAAGCTATATCATGTATATCACAAGTATTTGAAGCTTAACCATTTGTTTCGCATGGATTCGAAGCTATGCCTTCTACTTCGCATTGATTTGAATTTAAATCATGTGCATCCCCTCGATTTGAAGCTATCTCGTTTGTCTCTCATGCAGCTGAAGCTAAATCGTGTATATCACAAGTATTTGAAGCTACTCCATTTGTTTCGCTTGGATGTGAAGTTAAATCATTTCTTTCCCTTGGATTTGAAGCTAACTCGTTTGCTCCGCATGCAGTTGATGCTAAATCATGTATATCACAAGTTTTTGCAGGAAAACCATTTGATTCGCATGGATTTGAAACTAAGCCTTCCACTTCCCATTGATTTGAAGCTAAATCATGTGATTCGCATGGATTTGAACCTCACTCGTTCGTTAAGCCTGCATTTGAATCTAAATCATATATATCACAAGTATTTGAAGCTATACCATTTGTTTCGCAAGGATTTGAAGATAAGCCTTCTACTTCGCATTGATACGAAGCTAACTCGATTGTTTCGCCAGCATTTGAAGCTATATCACTTATGTCGCAATTATCTGAAGATAACTCATTTGTTTCTCATGTACTTGTAGCTAAGCATTCTACATCGCATTGATTTGAAGCTAAATCATGTGTTTCGCATGGATTTGAAACTAAGCCTTTAACTTCGCATTGATTTGAAGCTAAATCATGTGTTTCGCATTAATTTGAAGCTAACTGTTTGTTCCGCCTGCATTTGAAGTTATTTCATTTATATCGCAAGTATTTGAATCTAAATCATGTGTTTCGCACGGATTTGAAGCTAAGCCTTCTACTTCGCATGATTTGAAGCTAAATCATAAGTTCCGCATGGATTTGAAGCTAACTCGTTTGTTTCTTATGCAGTTGAAACTAAATCATGTACATCACAAGTATTTGAAGCTAAACCATTTGTTTCGCATGGATTTGAAGCTAAGCCTTCTACTTCGCATTGATTTGAAGCTGAATCATGTGTTTCGCTTGGATTTGAATCTAACTCGTTTGTTTCGCATGCAGTTGAAACTAAATCATGTACATCGCAAGTATTTGAAGCTAAATCATTTGTTTCGCATGGATTTGACGCTAAGCCTTTAACTTCGCATTGATTTTAAGCTAAATCATGTGTTTCGCTTGTATTTGAAGCTAACTCGTTGGTTTCGCATGCAGTTGAAGCTAAATCATGTATATCACAAGTATTTGAAACTAAACCACTTGTTTCGCATGGATTCGAAGATAAGCCATCTACTTCGCATAGATTTGATGCTATATCATGTGTTTCGCATGGATTTGAAGCTAAACCTTCTACATCACATTGATTTGAATCTAAATCATGTGTTTCGCTCGGATTTGAAACTAACCCTTCTACTTCGCATTGATTTGAAGCTAAATCATGTGTTTCGCTTCGATTTGAAACTAAGCCTTCTACTTCGTATTGATTTGAAGCTAAATCATGTGTTTCGCATGGATGTGATGCTAACTCGATTGTTTCGCCTGCATTCGAAGCTATATCACATGTATTGACAAGTATTTGAAGCTCAATCATTCGTTTCGCTTGGAATTGAAACTAAGCGTTCTACTTCGCATTGATTTGAAGCTAAATCATGTGTTCCGCATGGATTTGAAGCTGACTCGTTTGTTTCGCATGGATTTGAAGCTAAGCCTTTAACTTCGCATTGATTTGAAGCTAAATCATGTGTTTCGCATGAATTTGAAGCTAACTGTTGTTCCGCCTGCATTTGAAGCTATATCACTTATATCGCAAGTATTTGAAGCTAAATCATTTGTTTCGCATGGATTTGACGCTAAGCCTTTAACTTCGCATTGATTTGAAGCTAAATCATGTGAAGCTTAATCACGTATATCATAAGTATTTGGAGCTAAACTATTTGTTTCGCATGGTTTCGAATATAAGCCTTCTACTTCGCGTTGATTGGAAGCTAAATCATGTGTTGCGCATGGAGTTGAAGCTAACTCGTTTGTTTCGCATGCTGTTGAATCTAAATCATGTACATCACAATTATTTGAAGCTGAACCATTTGTTTCGCATGGATTCGAATATAAGACTCCTACTTCGCATTGATTGGAAGCTAAATCATGTGTTTCGCATGGATTTGAAGCTAACTCGTTTGTTTCGCATGCATTTATAGCTAAATCATGTATATCACAGGTATTTGAAGCTAAACCATTTGTTTCGCATGGATTCGAACATAAGCCTTCTACTTCGCATTGATTTGAAGCAAAATCATGTGTTGCGCATGGAGTTGAAGCTAACTCGTTTGTTTCGCATGCTGTTGAATCTAAATCATGTATATCACAAGAATTTGAAGCTAAACCATTTGGTGCTCATGGATTTGAAGCTAAGCCTTCTACTTCGCATTGATTTGAAGATAAATCATGTGTTTCGCATGGATTTGAAGCTAACTCGTTTGTTTCGCATGCATTTATAGCTAAATCATGTATATCACAGGTATTTGAAGCTAAACCATTTGTTTCGCATGGATTCGAACATAAGCCTTCTACTTCGCATTGATTTGAAGCAAAATCATGTGTTGCGCATGGAGTTGAACATTACTCGTTTGTTTTGCTTGCAGTTGAAGCTATATATTCGAAAGTATTTGAAGCCAAATCATACTTTTCGCATTGACTTGATGCTAAAGCTTCTAGTTCGTATTGATTTGTAGCCAAAACATTCGTTTCGAAAGGATGTGAAGCTAATCCAACTACTTGCATTGATTTGAAGCTGAATCATGTGTTTCGCATGGATTTGAAGTTAACTCGATTGTTTCGCACGCAGTTGACGCTAAATCATATATATGACAAATATTTGAAGCTAGAACATTTGATTCGCATGGATTCAAAGCTAAGCCTTCTACTTCGCATTGATTTGAAGCTAAATCATGTGTTTCGTATGGATTTGAAGCTAACTCGTTTGTTTCGCATGCATTTGAAGCTATATCACATATATCGCAATTATTTGAAGCTCATTCATTCGTTTCGCAAGGATTTGAAGCTAAGCCTTCTATTACGCTAGTATTTGAAGCTCAATCATTCGTTTCGAATGGATTCGAAGCAAACTCGTTTGAATCGCATGCAGTTGAAGCTAAATCATGTTTATCACAAGTATCTAAATCTAAACCACTTGTTTCGCATTGATTTGATGCGAAGCCTTCTACTTCGGATTGATTTAAAGCTAAATCATGTGTTACGCATGAATTTGAAGCTAACTGTTTGTTCCGCTGCATTTGAAGCTGTATCACTTATATCGCAAGTATTTGAAGCTAAATCATTTGTTTCGCATGGATTTGAAGCTAAGCCTTTAACTTCGCACTGATTTGAAGCTAAATCATGTGTTTCGCTTTAATTTGAAGATAACTCGTTCGTTCGTCTGCATTTGAAGTTATTTCATTTATATCGCAAGTGTTTGAATCTAAATCATGTGTTTCGCTCGGATTTCAAACTAACCCTTCTACTTCGCATTGATTTGAAGCTAAATCATGTGTTTCGCTTGGATTTGAAACTAAGCCTTCTACTACGCATTGATTTGAATCTAAATCATGTGTTTCGCATGGATGTGATGCTAACTCGATTGTTTCGCCTGCATTCGAAGCTATATCACATATATTGACAAGTATTTGAAGCTCAATCATTCGTTTCGCTAGGAATTGAAACTAAGCATTCTACTTCGCATTGATTTGAAGCTAAATCATGTGTTCCGCATGGATTTGAAGATGACTCGTTTGTTTCGCATGGATTTGAAGCTAAGCCTTTAACTTCGCATTGATTTGAAGCTAACTCATGTGTTTCGCATGAATTTGAAGCTAACTCTTTGTTTCGCATGTTGTTGAAGCTAAATCATGTATATCACAGGTATTTGAAGCTAAAACATTAGTTTCGCATGGATTCGAAGATAAGCCTTCTACTTCGCATTGATTTGAAGCTAAATCATGTGTTTGGCATGGATTTGAATCTAACTCGTTTATTTCGCATGCAGTTGAAGCTAAATCATGTATATCACAAGTATTTGAAGCTAAACCATTTGTTTCGCATGGATTCGAAGATAAGCCTTCTACTTCGCATTGATTTGAAGCAAAATCATGTGTTTCCCTTGGATTTGAAGCTAACTCGTACGTTTCGCATGCAGTTGAAGCTAAATCATGTTTATCACGAGTATCTGAATCTATACCATTTGTTTCGCTTTGATTTGAAGCTAAACCATTTGTTACGCATGCATATTAAGCTAAACCATGTGTTTTGTATGAATTTGTAGCTACATCGTGTGTCTCGCATGGATTTGGAGCTAACTGGATTTTTTCCCCTGTTTTAGCTGATTCATGTATATCACTTATGTCGCAATTATCTGAAGGTAAATCACTTTTTTCTCATGTATTTGAAGATAGTCCTACTACTTCGCATGGATTTGAAGCTAACTCGTATGTTTCGCATGCAGTTGAAGCTAAATCATGTATATCACAAGTATTTCAAACAAAACCATTTGATTCGCACGGATTTGAAGCTAAATCATGTATATCACAAGTATTTCAAACAAAACCATTTGATTCGCACGGATTTGAAGCTAGATCATGTGTTTCGCTTGGATTTGAAACTAAGCCTTCTACTTCGCATTGATTTGAAGCTAAATCATGTGTTTCGCATTAATTTGAAGCTAACCGTTTGTTCCGGCTGCATTTGAAGCAATATCACTTATATCGCAAGTATTTGAGCTAAATCATTTGTTTCGCATGGATTTGAAGCTGACTCGTTTGTTTCGCATGGATTTGAAGCTAAGCCTTTTAACTTCGCATTGATTTGAAGCTAAATCATGTGTTTCGCATTAATTTGAAGCTACTGTTTGTTCCGCCTGCATTTGAAGCTATATCACATATATCGCAAGTATTTGAAGTTAAATCATTTGTTTCGCATGGATTTGACGTTAAGCCTTTAACTTCGCATTGATTGAAGCTAAATCATGTGTTTTGCTTGTATTTGAAGCTAACTCGTTGGTTTCGCTTGCAGTTGAAGCTAAATCATGTATATCACAAGTATTTGAAACTAAACCTCTTGTTTCGCATGGATTCGAAGATAAGCCTTCTACTTCGCATAGATTTGATGCTAAATCATGTGTTTCGCATGGATTTGAAGCTAAACCTTCTACATCACATTGATTTGAAGCTAAACCAAGTGTTTCGCTTGGATTTGAAGCTGACTCGTCTGTTTCGCATGCAGTTGAAGTTAAATCATGTTTATCACAATTATCTGAATCTATACCATTTGTTTCGCTTGGATTTGAAGCTAAGCCTTCTACGTCGCACTGATTTGAAGCTAAATCATGTGTTTCCATTGGATTGGAAGCTAACTCGTTTGTCTCGGCTGCAGTTGAAGCTAAATCATGTTATCACGAGTATCTGAATCTATACCATTTGTTTCGCTTGGATTTGAAGCTGACTCGTCTGTTTCGCATGCAGTTGAAGTTAAATCATGTTTATCACAATTATCTGAATCTATACCATTTGTTTCGCTTGGATTTGAAGCTAAGCCTTCTACGTCGCACTGATTTGAAGCTAAATCATGTGTTTCCATTGGATTGGAAGCTAACTCGTCTGTTTCGCATGCAGTTGAAGCTAAATCATGTTTATCACAATTATCTGAATCTATACCATTTGTTTCGCTTGGATTTGAAGCTAAGCCTTCTACGTCTCACTGATTTGAAGCTAAATCATGTGTTTCGCTTAGATTCGAAACTAAGCCTTCTACTTCGCTTTGATTTGAAGCTAAAT